>NC_056744.1:1437253913-1437326413 GCF_019279795.1 Protopterus annectens | reverse complement strand
TTGTTATAGTGAAGAGGCAGCTCATATAAGAGTAAAATCATCTGCGTTTTGGACAAAGGAGGCAAGGTTAGTAGCAGTTTGTAGATTGTTAGTAAAGATACTAAAGAGAAGGGAACCTAGGATAGAGCCTTGTGGAACCCCCAAAGTAACAGGAAGTAAAGGAGAAAGACCATGTTGCCGTTTTACAGCTTGCTGGCAACCAGTTAGGTAATTTTGGAACCATGTAAGTGCTGAGTGGTTAAGTTTTAGGGCAGCAATTACAGATAGTTTGTAGTATGAGATGTTGTCAAAAGCCTTAAGACAGATTTAAGAAGCTTGATGAAATGAGTTTGCTTTCATTCCTGTATTTATTAACAGTATTGCTAAATATAGTAAGGGGCAGACTTAGTGCTAAGGTTGGGATGAAATCCATGCAGTGAGATGGCTAGTAGATCGAGGTAGTTCAAAAGTTGAGTGTATGCATTTTTCTAGTATTTTGGATAGTGGGTATAAAACAGCAGTAGGCCTGTGATTAGAGAGGTTTGTAGCGTTACCTACTTTGTGTAAAGGAATTGTGTATGAGATTTTCCACATAAGTGGAACTTGGTATTCAGAGGTGGAGTAGTTGATGAGAATGAAGATGTGGTAGGATATGACATCTGCTGAAAGTTTGATGCTCAGCTAGTAAGTTATCGGCTGCTGTGGTAGTTGGCGTAAGTTTTCTAAGGAATTTTTATGCTAATATTGGGACATGATGAAAGGAGATGTTGGTGTTTACCTTGTTAGATTTTAAGGGAACTTTTGGAGGAGTAGAACAGTCATTTTTTTGAGAGTGATAGTATGATTTCATTGAAGTATTTGTTAAATTGTGTTGCGGTAGTTTCCAAATTATTTGTGGATGAATGGGTTTGAGTTGAAGCTTACCCAGGTTGAAGGAGGTTTTTAATTGCTGACCAGAATTTTTGTGGGTTATTTTGGTGTTTTATTTGGATGTTACAGTAATAGTTTTTTGTCTTGTCTGATGTGCTTTTTGGCTTTGTTTCTGAGTTAGTATGACTGATGGTTTATTTCAGATTTGTTTGTGCGTCATAGTACCTACCCATGCCTTCTCTCTTAGTTTGAGTAGGGTTCTTGTTTCCTTAGTTAGCCATGGGGAAAAGTCTGACTTTATTCTTATGGTTCTAGATGATCCTATTTTTATCAGTATATTAAAAAAGTGGAGCTGAAATAATCTACGGCAACATCTAAGGGTAAGGTCTTTAGAGGAGTCCAGTTGCAGACTTTGAGAGTGGATATAAAGGTTTGAAGATTGGATATCTTTTGTTAAAGTTTTGGCAGTATATAGTTTAAGAAGGTTTAATGCATTGTCTTAAGTAGGTAGGTAGGCTGGAAGGTGATCGCTGAGGCTATCAGGAAGACAGCCAGAGTGAAGAGAATGGGAGCGATTGTTAGAATCCAGTCAAGGTTAGATTGTCTTTTTGTTTTTTTGTTTTGTTTTTTTTTTTTTGTTTGTTTTTTTATCTACTTTGGTTGGAGCATGGGTAGTCTGGGTGAAGCTGTGAGGGTTAATGTGGTTATTAGGGTTTTCTGAATTACAGATGAACCAATCGGTATTAAAGTCTCCCATAATAATTGTTTCCTGAGGCAGTTATTGATGCCCAGTGAAGGGTATGTTCAGTAGTAGCAAGGTTGTTTCCTGGGTGACTATAGGTCCCTGTGTTGATTAAATGCGTGTTGGAATTGATTTTGTGTTTGGTAAATAGTGTTTCAGCAATATTGAAATCTGGGATGTTTAGATCTAGGAGTTCAAGTGTGAGGTTAGTTTTAGATAATATGACTATTCCACCTCCTCTTTTGTTCTTTCTGTCTAGCCTATGGATGTTATACATTAGGGGAATGATTTCATTGTCTTTAATGTTCAGCCAGGTTTCTGTTAGTAGAGCAATGTCTGGTGAGTAGAGTGAGAGGGTGGCATGGAGTTCCTGTACTTTGACCGCACTTTCATATTTATGAGTAGCAGATCAGATCCTTTATGGTCTGGCGGTGTAAAGAGGATGTGTTATAGGATTGCTAGGAGTTAGTTTGGGACCATGGTTTAGATGGATATCACCACAAAGTTTAAGTTGAGAAGCTATACTTGAGAGCAGTGAGAAGTTTAGTTATGAACTGATCATACGTAAGGGAGATGTGAGGTGCGGTATTTAGAGGAAGATTGGTATAGCTGGCTTGATCAATGTATGAAGTATAGTAGAGAGCAGATGATACCTCAAAGTTTGTGGATTTTATTTGTAGTGGGAAAGGCAAAGGAGTAGTATGGGGGATGAAATGTATAAGTGGAAATGGTAAGAGGTTAGATGAGCAGCAAGTGAGACAAGCATGAGTGATGTGGTATATAAGGAGCATTTTGTTACTGTACAGTGATTGCATAGTAGAAGGGAAAAAAAAAAGATGAGAAGTAGGAGGACAAAGCAATATGTTGGATTGTTAAGTCTAAATGTTTGGTATTAAAATAATGAGAGTTGTAGCTAGTTAGAGTATATGATGGGTGGTAAAAGTGAATGTGAAGGGTGAGGGGAAGAATCTGACTTTAAGTAGTGGACGAATAGGTGTTACATTATTGTCAGTAGTGATAATGAGAGGTAGTGTTGTTTGATTGGTAGCAGGTGATTCATGGGAGCGGCCTGTGTAAAATAAGTTTAGGAGTAGTGGTGGTGGGTGGGAATAGGGGGTAGAGTAGGGGAGCAGAGCCAAACAAAAGTCTAAAATAGGGCAGAATGTAGGGGCAAAATCCCCTTAAAAACTAAACTGGACCCAGTAAAAGTATATGAAGTGTAATTCCAGGCAAAGGCTGTTTGTACTTAGTGTTGAAAGAGATAGCAGGATGTTGCTTAAGTTGTGGAGAGCTAGCTGTTATTTTCAGGCAGGAATTTGTAGAACAATATTGTCGACAATCTAATAAGCCCAATTTAGTTACAGATTGTATGCGAGTAGAAGACATGAGGACTCTATGTAAAAATGAGGGGGAAATGAAAGCAACTGTCATCCCTGGTAGTGTATTCCAATTCCTATGTGGTATTGTGCTTGGAATGACAGTTACTAGTATATATAATTGTACTGGAATTACAACAGTTTTCCATAGTGGAAAGATCCAATGTAGAATCCTTTGTGGAGGGGCCTCTTATTGATCAGCTGATAAGTATATCTCTTATTTGTGTCTTTCATCTTCACTTCTGCCTTACTGTTTCACTGTTTGTTGTCTGATGCCATAGTAAAGTTTGGGACACAGCTTTTTGCTTATTGTATCTGTCAAGACATAGGTGTATGCCTGATGTACATAGTTCTGCCCCCTGCTGCTTCCCCATCCATCTCCACAGAAAATCTCCTGGGGGATATCATTGGCGTAGGTCATATGCCTCATTCCAGGTGATCAGTGGCTTTAACACACCCCTATTGCTTGGCTTTGGTCTGTATCTGTATGGTCCTCAGGACTTTGGGGCAACCTCTCTTCCACACTTTGTAGAAGAATAAGGGACTTCAAGATACTTGTGCTCCACCATTACCTCACCAGAGCTGAGTTATGTGACATGTAGGTGGCTATAGATTTCCCTTTCTTGGAGAAGGTCATGCATCCTCAGTCCGAGCTATATTTTTGTTGATGGTGAAGCCCTAATGGTAATGGTATTTTGTCTCCCTTCTTTGAGTGCTAGCAATGGCTTATGTTGTCCATGATTACTAGAAAGAGGGTATGTCCTTTGGGATCTCCCTGAGCCCTATTCTCTTCAGGGGTCTCTCCCAGCTGGTGGAGCCCCCGGGCCTACTTACCAAGTACTTCCATATCATGTCCATACTTTTTCCTTGCCCTAACATATTCCTTTTCCTTTAGAGGGCTGGCCACACCTGGATACTCTGCTTGGGCATGGGGCAACTCTGGCTTCTGGAGCCTTTATAGCTTTGGCTGCTTTGATGTCCCACCAACCCTCTTCAGTAGTTTGCCTTGGCCTTCTAATGTTGGTACTCAGAGGTCAGCCTTCGTTATTTGCTGCCACTCTGGAAATAGGCATGGAATTGTCTTCTGGGTTCCATAGTGTTATGAGGAGCCTAGTAGGGTTTTTCTTCGGTTTACTGTCCAAATCCAGAAATGAGCTTCAAGTAACTTTAAATCGAATGTATGGTTTCAAAGTTTTCTAAAATCAAAAGCAAACCTAGCGAATCTGTAATACTGATATCTGGACTGCAAATGCAGTTCACAGTCACATTTTCAAAACATCAAGTACCAAACACTCGGTTTTAACATTGTTCGGAATTGGGATGTTAAAACGTTTCTACTTTCGACATTATATTATGTTTCAGAGGCATGATTAAATGTGCAAGTTCACTTCCGGATTGTGATATCAAACCTTTTTCCTCAAGTAATCCTGCTTCTTGAGAGGTTGGCGAATGGTGATAATGTGATTGGGGGCCTTGTTGGAGCTCATCTATTTTTGTAGTGGCCGGTGCACTTGCTTTAAGTGTTTTACTTCCTTTTTTTGGTCATCCCACCCCTTATCCTCTTTCTTGTGAACTGTTCCCTTTTTCTGACCAATTGAGAGCTAATGGCTTAATTTGTTTTTTGTTCACTGTTGGTGGAACTTAGGTTCTGTCCCTTGAATAGAGCTCTCATCATCTCAAACAGGTGCTAGGGGTTCCTGGTCAGGTTTCAGCTGCAGTTTTTTATTCCATTAAATGAAAACTGTGGATAGCCTCTTGGAGCAGCTCCTGTGGAAAGATGGATGGACAGCTCATGAGGAGAGGAGTCATTTTGAAATTAGTCCTGTAGGGTTTGGACACATCTGTGATTGATCCTGGATACTTCTTTTTTCCCTCCAGTCTTTCCTCAAGATTATTGGGTTAGAGGTGTTTTTTGGCAGAAGTTCCCTCCTTGCTGAGGGTGAGTCTTCCATTCCTGGTATTCTGCATCATTTTTATCAGGCTTAGTTTATTCATCATTCATTCAGAGGTCACAAGGATAGTGTGGATCACTAGTCTAGGCAGGGTGCAGCGAAGGTAGCAACTTTCCCAGGTACAATGTGTTGGGGTGTGATTTGCTGAGTTTGATTGCTCTTTAATGCATTATTGACTTTTAAATGCCAATGTTGCACTTGTGATCAAAGCTGACAGTTGTGTGGTCTAAACTGTAGCAACTGCTCACACAGTTAAATTTTTTTTTATTAAATCCAGAACATTGTGTCAGTTTCTACATTGTCTAAACAGTAGGAATTTCTTTTACAATTGCCACAGTTTAAAAGAAGTTGTTTTGTAAAACCTGAGCAATGCAGCACTCTATAGGGGTTATAAACTGTAGCAAGCGGTTTGCTCCAGTTTGAAGTAAAAGTAAATTGTTTCTTTTATTCATTCATTCATTTATTTTGGTCAAATGAGGAAAGATGGTCGAGTACAGGGAGCAGAAAATCAGACCTGATTGGCTCATGCATTTCAGGAGTCCCAGGTAGCTGGTCACAGATTCTTCTTTTCAAATTGCTCCTCAGCTGAGGAGGGAGAGGCATGCCTTTCAACTGTCCAGATTTTTGCTTCATGGTTTTGGTCTGTTCTTCAGTGATAAAATTTATGGTTTTCTGGCAAACCACCGAGGATTGAAATCCTTAACTAATGACATCAGACTTCATATCTTTCAGAAAAATGCTTTATACCACAAATCCTTTTATTGTAGTAACCTTCTAAGTTTATAAGAGGAATATTTAAAATCTGTCTCTATTTTAGGCTTTGTCCCAATTTCTTGCAGTAATAGGTTGAGAATTGTGGCTGGTTGGCTCCTTTGTTTTGGGGCCACCAGATCATGGACCTCTATTTTTTTATTTTGTTCTTCAATTAAAGAGCTGGGGAAAAAGGGGAGGAAGGAGTGGGTATGTATCTGGCTGCTTGGCACCAGTATGAGGAGCCATCCTTTTTGCTGGGAAGCCCAATTCTTAAGGTAAAGTGAATGGGATTCTTCATGTGGATGGTATGGTACCTACTGTGTCTTCAGCTGACTTCGGTTTGTTGTCTTAGATTTTTCTGAATACCTGTTGCTGGAAGCCATCTCAAATATGGGACAGAAGCAGGTTGTGCTCTTGGTCCTTGGTGTATGCAGGTTAGAGGCTGAGTTCCAACTCATTTGGCAGTCCTGCCACCGTGATGGGTATTTAGTTTCTTGGATTTGTGACATAGGAATTCATTAGAGTGTAACTTCTTTTAATGTCTCTTCAGTCTCCACAATTTTTTGGGCCTTACCAGAAGGCTCCTTATCCTTGTAAAAGGGCCTCCTTCTCTAGTCTGGTTCCTTCTCTTTCATTTCCTTGCAAGGGATGAAAACTAGGATCTTCACTGTTGGGTGTATACAGATCTTTTGGTGGTGCACTCCCCACGAGAGTTTGTTTCTGGGTAGTTACCCTTGGAATGGATGTCAGTTGCCTCTGCCCCATGTGAGGGGATGTCTTGTTTTCAGTTCTCTTATTGTGTTTTCTTGCTGGTCTTGGCTGTAGTTACTCTGCTTTTCTTTAGGAGAAGCTACCCTCCAGTAATTGTTTGGTTTGCCCTTACCAGCTTTGGTCACTGCAGCCCTTTGTGTTCATGTTGGTCCATTTTAGGCAACCTTTCCTTACATAGGTTCATAGGTTTCATAGGTTTATACTAGGCTATCTGCCCTAAGGCATTTATAAGCCTAGCCCAAATTATTGTGGCTTACGCCACCCCTTATATGAAAAAATACTGTGCCCATTAGTTTGTTGTGCCTCTGTCCAGCAGTGACCCAGAGATGATTCCCGGGGTAAACCTACGATCTCCCATCCACAGGTCTAGATTTCTCTTGAACAGAGTCAGCGAGGTGCTCTGCCTCACATGGACCGGGATTCTATTCCACAGCATAGGGAGTCTCTGAGTGATAAATCTATCCCTCCAGCACGTCCTATTTATATCCGTGCTAAGGTTTAAGTCGCTTGCTCTAGTGGTTTTGGTGGATTTGGATTTTTTGAGGTGGAGCATGTCCATTAATTCCGGGTTGGACATGGCCTTGTATGTCAGGCACATGTCACCTCTGAGCAGACGGTATGCGACTGAATAGAGCTGGAGTTTCTTCAATCTGGCAGCATATGACAGATTTTGGAGTCCCTTTATCCTGTTGGTGAGGAACATTTGGGGTCTCTCCAATTGCTGCAGATGTCGGGTGAGATACATCCCGAATGGGGCATTGTACTCGATCATTGGTCTGATAAGTGAAGAGTACAGGGGAACAATGACCTCACTAGATCTGGATGTGAATCCCTTCATGATCAGGTGGGCAATGTAGAAGGTCTTTCTAACCACTTTAGCAATGTGAGTGTCAAAAGAAAGGCCACTGTCAACCTGGGTCCCCAGGTCCCTGATAACCTTTTCTGTGCTTAGTGGATTGCCACCTATATGGTAGCTTGGGGTTACCTTGTTTTTCCCGAAGGGTATGACTATACATTTTTTGGCGTTTAACTTCAGGCCATGGCTCTGGCACCAGCTATCTGTTTCCGTGAGTCCCTTCTGAGGGATATCGGTGTCCGATGCACTTTCCACTATGGCGCCCAGTTTGCAGTCATCTGCAAACTTTGTCAGCCAAAGTCCTCCCATGTTGGCCTGTACTTCTGAGAAGTAGATGCCAAACAATAGGGGGCCAAGGACCGAGCCCTGTGGGACACCACTTGTGACCGGCTTGGAGTCTGACACAGCGCCAGCAACTCTAACCCTGTGGGTTCTGTCCTTAAGCCAGTTTGCAACCCATCTTGTGACATATGGGTTTACATTTAAGCTGGTAAGTTTTTCTACAATACCCGAGTGGGGTATTGTGTCGAAAGCCTTTGCAAGGTCAAGGTAGGCTGTATGGACTGCCTTTCCCTCATCACTGGCCTTCGTGACTATTTCGAAGAAGTCGACCAAGTTCAAAAGGCATGATCTTCCCTTGACAAAGCCAAACTGGGTCGGGTCCAATGTCTGCAAGTCCCCTATATCTTTGTTTATGAGCTCCATTATGATCCTCTCCATAGCTTTGCAGACTAGACTTGTTAAGCTTATGGGGCGGTAATTACCAGGGTCCGTAGAGGCGCCACCTTTGTGGAGTGGGACCACAGTTGCCGTACGCCACTCCTTGGGCACGTATCCTGTGGTAAGGCTGAGATTAAACAGCTGCCTTATGTGCGGGTTTAATTCCTCATTTAGCTTCGTGTAGCACACAGCCGGGGACACCATCCGGTCCCATTGATGCTGTGTTTTTAGCTTTAGAGAGAGCAGCTTTCACCTGCGCATTTGAGATGTCCGGGAGGCTGCACTCTGCTGGGATAGTTATCTCTCCTTTAGGGGAGAGGGGGGTGAAGTTTGCACTGAACCTGTCTGCCAGTATGTTGGCAATGTCTGTGGGTTCAGTGATTTTTGTATCATTTTGGACTAATTCTGAGCATATCTGTGAGTTTCCACCCAGGTTCCTAACATAGCTGAAAAAGGCCTTATGATTGTCCTTTGAATCCATGGCAATTTTTCTCTCAAAATTGGCCTTAGTTGATTTTATGAGTGCTCGTATTTTTTACTAATAATGATCAGGGGTGACTTCCCTTTTATGGATTTTGTTCTATCATGTAATAGCTTTCTCCTCTTATTGTAAAGTTTGTTAATGGCTGGGGTCCACCAGACTGGACGTTTGCCCTTTGTGGAAAGAGTCTTGGTTTTATTTGGGATTGCCTGATCCATGCAGTCCTGGAGGTGTTCATAGAAGGCATTTGTAAGGGCTTCCAGCTTGGGTTGTGGTTTCCTCTGACTCAGGGGCCTTGAAGGATACCACACCAGTCTTGAGTAGTGTGAAGTTTGCTTTAGAGAAGTTCTTCACTATGGTCTTTTTGTTTGGGGTGGGGGCGGGATGTGGATTTCCAGTGAGATTAGTTTATGATCAGATCTCACCAATGAGGGATATACTTCGGTGTGGAGCATTTTGTCCCCATGTTTGTGACAATGAGATCTAGTATATTTTCTCCTCTCGTGGGAACAGTGACTAGCTGTTCCATGGCATTTGAATTTATGAACTCCAGGAACCGTTGGGCTAGAAAGTTAGGGCTTGAGTAATGTTCCCAGTCTATATTCGGGTAGTTGAAGTCACCCAATATGATGGTGTTTGGAGATACATTTATACCCTCCAGTGTCTTCAGGAAGGCTGTGTGGGGTTCCTGAGTTTGAGAGGGTGGCCTGTAGCATGCTACAATTTGTAGAGCAGTTTTGCCTATTGTTAGTTGCACCTGGATGGTTTCCGAAGCTTCATGCGTTGCCACCAACCTGGAGGTGTGAGTATCCTTTATGAATATGGATACACCCTCCTTTTGTGGAGTGGTCCGGGTTTTGGGGCGGAATGCATGATATGCCGTAAAACCTAATAGTGTCACGGTGCTCTCAGGAGCCTTGAACCAGGTTTCAGTTACAGCACAGACATCGATGTTCTCCATACTGAGAAGGGCCTCGAGTGCGTGCATTTTGAGATTTAGACTTCTGGCATTGAGCAGCATTACCCTCAATTTCTTCCCATTTTTGTTTTCTAGGGTGGTAGGTTTAGAATTTGAGCCTTGCCTAAAAAAGGCACTATGGGGGTGGCAAGAGCCTTAGCCAATATCCGGAATCCCAGGGTGACAGGTGCAAGCCGTCCCTTGAAGCAGCGTGGCTTGTCAAGCATGTCATCCCAGGCAGACAGACACTGGATCCCCTTTGAATGACACCAGACATTAAGCCAATTGTTAAAGCTGATCATCTTGTCTCTATATTGTGGCATCATTCTTGGTGAAGGAAGGATACTGCTCAGGGTTAGGGTCATACCTGCCTGGGCTACATAATCAGAGAGCTCCTCTATGTCTCTTTTCATGCAGTCCAGGGAGGTGCGTCTCAGGTCGTTCACACCAGCATGGACAATGACTGTGTCATATTTGTACTTGCTGTGGAGTGACCAGTGCTTGTGTTATGTGGCGGATTCTAGCGCCCGATAGGCAGCTTACTGTGACCCTCTCCTTGTTCAGCCTGGTGAGTGGGACGTCAGTGTGTCTGACTATGGAGTCACCTATGACAAGTATGTTTGGTGTTGTATTTGGCCTTAAGGGCTGTGACTGCTTTGCACACTGCTTTTGTGGTTTATGTGTTGCTTGTGGGGTGTCTTGAGGTAGCAGTTGTTTGGGTGTCTGCTTTGGAGGCCTCTGCTGTTTAGGTAAATTTTACTCAGAGCCTCCGAGTATGTCTTTGTGTGTTTATGTGTTTGATTCAGTGGAGTGGTAGCATTATGTGAGGCTGGTTTTGTGGTGTGTGTAGTTGCCTTCTCCTCCTGTCTGGTCTTGCCAGTCCTGAGTTGAGAGAGCTCAGCCTCCAGTTTGGCTAAATAGCTGCATCTCTCGCAAGTATTTGTGTTATGTGGGAGGAGGAGAGGGTTGTCTGTGTACATGAGGCAGTTATAACATTGCCTCAAGATTCCCAGATTCACCAGCTGGACCGGAGAGGAGATTGACAACTGACCTTTGGACATGCTAGAATAATATTGGGAAATCCTTAATTGAAAACAAGGGCCAGTGGGGAGTGAGGGTGTAGTGCTTTTAATTTTTAGTGCTGACTTATATAATTGCTTTAGTGAGCAAGTGCCAGGTAACTTGAGTGCAATGTGATACAAGTAACTAAATGCAAAAACGACAAACAGTAACTTTCTTTCAAGTGAAACAAGGAAATAAGTACAGTAAGCAATGCAGATATCACTAGTGATCCACAGAAGCGCTGAGAAGTTGCGTATTAGGTGAATTAGCTTCCAGGGAAATAAGCAAACAAACAACAAGTATATAAACAAAGCTAGATTCAGTAGGCCTGGATCTAGTCTATGCTAGAGCAAACAAGGTGAACCAATTTCAGTAAGATACAGTTCAAATATTCAGGCACTATAAACCTTTAACCAGAAAATTCCCAGCTCAGAAGGGCAGAGTCCAGCCTCTTCTCCCACAAGAGTGCAGTCCACGAACCTTCTTAATGTAAAATAACTGGCCTGAAGCCCAAGTGCCTAAACCAGAACTAATACACTTGGACACTGGGCTCTCAATCAGCAGTTCCCAACTTAGAAGGATGAAAGCTACCTGTCCTGCCACCACAGTGCTTGCCACAAACCTTCCTAATGTAAAACAACTGGTCTGAAGCCCAAGTGCTTAATCCAAAAGACTTGAATGATAGCTACACTTTAATCAAGTTACAAACCAAGCAGTAATAAATACCATTGAATACTTTAGAGAATGTCTGGATTAGTGCTCAAGTTACACAAACAAAGCTAGATCCAGCAGGCCCGAATCCAGTCTATGCCACAGCAAACAAGGCGCACCAACTTCAGTAAGAAACAGTTCAGATATGCATGCACTATAAGCCTTTAACCAGAAATTCCCAGCTCAGAAGGGCAGAGTCCAGCCTCTCCTCCCACAAGAGTGCAGACCACGAACCCTCTTAATGTAAAATAACTGGCTTGAAAGCCCAAGTGCTTAAACCAGAATTAATACACTTTTAGAATAACAGACACTGAGCCCTCAATCAGCAGTTCTCAACCTAGAAGGATGTAAGCTACCTGTTCTGCCACAACAGTGCAGACCACAAACCTCTCAGTGCAAAACAACTAACTGGTCCGAAGCCCAAGTGTTTAAACTCCAAGTTAGGCCATTTGGCTATGTATTCACCATTACTTCAGCTCATCTTACTCTGGCTCTCTGATTCCTTCTTTCCTTGTGGTTTTATTTCTAGGAATTCATCCCAAGCTTGGACTCTCTCAGAGAAGGGCATTAACAACATATTCATTTGTATTACTGTATCAATCACTCTCTCTTATTTATTTTATTTCATGTGTTTACCGGGAAAGTCCACTGAGCCTAACTAAAAGAGATAACAGAAAAATATAAACATTAATTGGTACAGAAGTAGAAACAGTGTTGCACATAGTAATTACTGTAATATGTACAGAATGTATACATAAAAGCAAGAATCTAGTTGGTTTGATTACAGTAATATATACAGAAAATATACATTAAAGCAGGAATTTAGTTGGTTGCCAGATGAATTCAATCAGAGAGGTATAAACAGAGGTATGTTAATCAGTATTATTGTACCAGTATCAACAAGTGAAGAAAAAATAAATATGGAGAAAGTATCATCAGTCACTAGTAACAAAAGGCATAGAAGTTTAGTTATATAAGGAGAGGGAAGAGGTTAGGTTATAGAGCAGGAACATAGCCAGGAAGAGTGGAGATGATTTTTCAGTATTTGTTTGAAGGTGGTGGTGCTGCCTGTGTTTCTTATAGAAGGTGGAAGTGAGTTCCATAGTTTGGCGATGGTGAAAGAGTAGAGAAGTTGACCAGCAGGTAAGGTGGGCTTTTCTTATTTTAGAAGTAGATGATTTTCTGATCTTAGTTGCCTGTTGGATTGGTATTTGGCAAGTAGAGCTGAGAGAGCAGGACAGTCTGTGGGTCAGTAGATTATTTTGTGCGCTGTAGTTAGTTGGATGAATGAGAGATGGTGGGGTGTTCCAGCCACCCTAATTGTTTCAGTGGGATACAGTGATGGGATGAGAATTTGGCCTTGGTGGCAAATTTTGCTATTTTGTTGCAACACATACCAAGTTTCGATTTTTGTAGAATTATGGATATTAGTGAGGAGAGGGGCACCATAAAGGAGAAAGGGTAATAAAAAAGTAGTTCCAAAGGTTTGTCTAGTAGAGAGGCTAATAAAGTGTTGGTGCCTGTAGAGCATACTGAGCTATGTTATTGTTTGTGTAGGCCAAAGTTAAGGTTTTCATCTATAATGCCTAGTAATTTAGTGTGTGGGACAACTTCTATAGTGGTATTGTCTCTGGCTTGTATAGTGAAGAGTTTTTTTTATCTGAGGGAGTGTTTGTTTTAGGGGTAAAAATTACTAGTTTTGTGTTTTGAATTTAGAGCAAGATGATTGTTAAGCAACCAAGATTCAGTGGAGGTGAGGGCATTCTGGGTGATTTGCTGGAGTTCAGAGCTGAAATTTGCAGTGCATATTATTGTACAGTCATCAGCATACTCATTACTGAGCGTTGTGGGATAGTGGAATGAAAGTTGTTAATAAAAAAATATTTTATTGTTATGTATTCAATTATAATTAGTAAAAAAATTTCTCTATAAAGAAGATATTCATATTCTGCTGCTAGAGTGTCCCTCCAAACAGTCAGGTAGTTGTATACAGTTTAGCAGTGGTTGTGCCAATCTTCATTGTTATTAGTTTGCAAGAGGTGGTGTGCTAGAAACTAAAGAGCAAACTGCCAAACATAGGAAGGTTGTTATGGTTATATAGCCTATAGTGTATTCCACAGTACTGGCCATCATGAGAATTATCTTCCTGTAGCTAGATGATTGATTACTGATTACATGAACAAACAAACTGTTACATCAGCAAATAGCAGTGACTATAAATGTATTTCATTCTGTGGGTGTAACCATAAATTATTAGGAATAAAATCTCATTCCAGACTAAACAGCAACTTTTCTAGGGACATCACTGGATTCAGCACAGATGAATTTTTCTTTTTCAAGGCCAGACAGAACCATTCCCCTCTTTTAAGAAATAAATGATGCCCTTGTCATGTACAGCAACAAAGTAGTATATCAGGACTTTGGGGCACACCTGTTACTCTGTATTGCTGGATCCCTGTGTAATATTTTATATTTAAAGTAACCCGTTAAGTATTTGACTGTGTTAAATCAAGTAACACGGAAGTTGATTCTCTAGAATTAACATTATCAGTTTTACATTTGAAAAAGAAGGAACATGTACGGAGTTCAGATCCACATCATTTCCTTTTTTCCTTGAACTACTCAGTAGTGCTTAACAGACTTGTGGATTAAACATTAGGAGTACACTTCATAAAAACTGTCAGTCCTAAGGTGGTGGTCTCCATAGAGAAAAATGTGCTGATATCACTTTAAGGGGATGAAAGAAATTGTACGTACACTGAAAGGTTTGAAAAATGGTTTCCTGCCAGCCCCTCGTCAGATCTTTACAGACTGTGTGTTTTGACCACAAACAAGAGAGGAAAAGAGTTTTATTGACCTTGTTGGAAATTCATTTTGATATGGCCTTGGTAGTCTATTTAATTTTATATCTGAAATAGTTAACTTCATTTGTGCAGCAACCTATGGGTATCGGATCCGACTTCGGATCCGAGCCTGCAGTTTTCAACAGCTTAGATCCGAGCTCCAAGCTCCTCCCCTACCCATAATCCCTTGCCAACCCTGACTGACCTCAGATCTAGTTTGCCACGTTTATCGTCAGCAGCTGGATTTTTGAGCTCCAAGCGTTACCTAGGTTTTTTTGAGAAAAAATCTTATTTTTTTCATCTGTCTTGACTCGTGTGTGTTTGTGTGTGTAGTTTTTTCCCTTAGCCTTATTATTTCTCTCATTAGTGTAATTTTCCTCCCTCTTCCTCACTGGTCGTTAGGGCTATGTGTTTGAGTGTTTGGGGCCTACCGCGTGTGGTTTTTCCTTTTAGTTTAAAATGGCTGAGGCCCCAAAGCCTATCTTTTCTAAATGCACCGAGTGTGGCCATAAGCTGTCCCCAGCGAATGGCCACACTCGGTGTGTTTTGTGCCTTGGGGTTGAGCACCTGTCTTCTGGATGTTCCATCTGTGTGGCGTTCAACCCCAGGGCACTCAAGGACCGGAGGTCCAAGCTGATCCTGGCGGGTCTTTTGCCCCCGGACTCTGCTTCGGCCTCCGGTCCTTCTGTGGCTTCCACCGCGGCTGCGGAGGCTGTCACTTTTACCTCCCCCCGGCTGGGACTCAACCTCCCGCCTTAGGCTCGGAGAGGGAGGGTAGGAAGGAAAAACGGAGGGTGAAGCACTGCAAGCGGCGGGCCGACGCCTCCGCTTCGGGGCCCCCCGGCTGAGCGGGCTTCTCCCTCCAGGACTTCTTGGTCTCCTCCTTCTCGGCTCCGGTCTCCTTGCTTTTCACCGGAGGAGGAGGAGACCCAATCTCTTTCGAGGACATCGAGGCGGCACTCCCATCCCACCTCGGTGGCCTTGTCGAGATCCACCCGAAGTCTCACCGATGCAGATCTGGACGGATGATGAGAAGATTCCTCCAGGCCCAACTGCAGATGGGAGTGCTCCTGCCTCCACCCTCCCTCCGGGGGGGGTGGGGGTTCAACCCCCTTCTTTGCCCCGATAGCTCCTTCTCCGACCGACTTCCCGGGTTCGGAGTCTTCGGAGCTGAGGCAGCTTTGGAGTCGGGGGTGTGCCGGCGCCGATAGTCTCGGGTACTTCGGCCCCGATGCTCCCCTTAAGTCTGTCGGATCCGCGCTCTTGGAGCAGAGGGCTGAGTGTCTGATCTGACTGTGTCAGTGTGCCTTTGGCTCTCCCTAGGTCGGAGCATACTGGTCCGTCGGATCTGACCGCTTAGGCGCCGGCCCCGATCTGCACGTCGGATCCAAGGGAGGGTCTGCTTTCGGATCCTAGAGAGAGAGCAGCTCTCCCTCGGCATTCAACGTGGTGGAGAGGGTTCTGTCCAGGGATCACAGGCCCCTGGCCCTTGCCACGGCTCCACCCTGCGCTCCCTCTCTGTTGGGCCCAACTTCCATTACCCGGCCCCAGGGACAGCCTGCTTTGACGTCCCAGGTCATTCCCTTGGAACAAGACGGGGCTAGTGAAACCTCCTCGGATAGCCGCCCCGAGGAGGTCCCTCACAAGCAGAAGTGCAAGAGGAGGCACTTGGA
Organism: Protopterus annectens; assembly: GCF_019279795.1. Lineage (NCBI taxonomy): Eukaryota > Metazoa > Chordata > Ceratodontiformes > Protopteridae > Protopterus > Protopterus annectens. Next base: position 1,437,310,666 of record NC_056744.1, on the reverse strand, counting down.
CTCCCCTGAGTCCTTAACCGAAGACACAGATTTGGAGGAAGAGGAGGGCTCTCCAAGATCCCCCCCCCCCGAGAATGTCTCATTTGGTGACATCATGGTGATGCTCAGAATAAGGGGGGGGGGGTGGTCTGCCCCAAAGCCCACCTCGGACGAGTCTGTGTTCCTGAAGGCGTTCGAAGCAGGCCCGTCTACCTCTTGGGTGTCCCCATCCAGCCGACCCCCTGGTAGATTTGATCACTACCAGGGCGTGGAAGGAAACTGACACTGTGGAGCCAGTCACAAAGCGCCTGGACAAAATTCTGAGCCCCCCTCCCCCCCTCTAAGCCCCATTGGAACAAGGGTCCCTCTGTAGATGCCATGTTGGTGGTGGCGGCCACCAAGAGGGAATTAGCTCGAGAGTCCCTCGGTCCACCACCCGAGCAAGGAGTCTCGGTCGATGGACCGTTTAGAGAAGCGGGTTTTTAGTTCAGCTACCTTCTCTGTGAGGGTGCTGAGCTATATGGCACACTTTATTCGGCTGTAGCGGGACCTTATCAAATAGTACGCTGCATTGCCCCCGGAGTCCATGTCGGCTGGGGACAAGCAATTGTACTCTACCCGGATGGCCACTCTTAGGTCCATTTCTAACACCTCTATGCGGCTACTGTCCCATGCCATGGAGGGAGCCGCTAGAGCCAGCGGAGCAGGCCTTGTCATGAGGCATCAGGCCTGGCTCCGTCATTGTGATTTCGTGGAACCCATCAAGGCATCCTTTGCAAATGCCCCTTTGGAGGGTTCTGCCCTTTTTGGCAAAACCGTGCGCGATACTTTGGTCCAGAGCGAGAAGGACGGGAAGACGTTGTCTGCCGTCGGAGTCCGCTTCTCTGCTCCCCCAGAGGTCCTTCTCCAAGAACCAAAAAGGGACAGAAGAAGATGTGGTTCTGGAAGTCGCAACAATCCCGCCCCACTCCGGACCCCCAGCCCTTCCGCAGCAGAGAAGGGCAGGGTGGACGCCGCCCTAGAGGCAGAGGGGGCCCGAAGAACTTTTGGGTCCAGGGAATCTTTCTTGGACACACCCACGCAACACTCCTGAGGGGTTGCCCGACTGCTCCACTCTGGAGGTAGTCTGGGGGGGGGGGCGTTTCTCGAGGCACCTAGCAACTTGGGAGTCCATCATGACAGACCGCTGGGTGCTTCGCATCATATCCAGAGGATACCAGATTCCTTTCTCTTTTGTCCCTCGCAGCCCCATATACCTCCCCGATGTCCCACCCGGTCAGAGGGAGGCCGCAGCAATGGAAATTCGATGGTTGCTAGAAAAAGGAGCCATCCAACACATCCCCCCAGACCAGTGCGGATCAAGGTTTTACTCCAGGTTCTTCTTGGTGCCAAAAAAGACAGGGGACCTACGACCAATTCTTGACCTCTCCCCCCTGAACCTGTCAGTAGCCAAAGAGAAATTCCGCATGGTCACCCTTCAATCCATTCTCCCCCTTTTGCAGGAGAATGATTGGATGTGCTCTATAGACCTCAAGGATGCGTCCTACCACATCTTGATGGACAGGCGATCTAGAAGGTTTCTCCGCTTCCGGCTAGGAGCCAGTCACTACCAATTCAGGGTCCTCCCCTTTGGTCTCACCACAGCCCCCAGGGTGTTCACCAAAGTGTTAGCAGTGATAGCGGCCCACCTGAGGCTCCAGGGTATTCCGGTTTTTCCATACCTGGACGACTGGCTCCTGACCGCCCCGACAAGGCATCTACTTAGCGCAGCCAGAGACTACTTTCTTTGTCTTGCTCCCTGGCTAGGGATCACTATCAGCTTAGAGAAATCATCCCTGTCCCCGACTCAGATCATAGACTTTATCGGGGCAAGGTTAAACACGAACAAGCTTCTGGCCTTTTTGACTACTTACCGGCTACGAACCCTAAGACTTCACGTGCGGGCCATTCTTCAATCCTCAGCTCCTCAAGTGGAATTGGTCCTGAGGGCTCTAGGCTCTATGTCGGCGGCAATCAATCTATTGCCGATGGCTCGCTTGAACATGAGGGTCCTGCAGTGGACCCTCCAGATTCAGTGGTCTTTTCTACAATACTCTCCAAGTCATCCCATTCCCCTCAGCAGGGCTTGCAAGAGGGCCCTCTTGTGGTGGCTCCAGTCCCCGGACCTCCAAAAGGGACGCCCCTTCTCTATGGCCCCCCCCTAGCCACGGTGACCATGGACGCCTCTCGCCTCTGGTGGGGGGGGTATGGTGCGGGCAGGACAGTCCAAGGCACGTGGGACCCTCGGAGACCTCAATGCATATCAATGTCCTAGAGATGAGGGCAGTGCTATTGACTTTGCAAGCACTTCAGAGCCTTCTTCCTGTAGGGACGATTGCGATTCAGACGGACAACATATCTGTGGTCTGGTACATCAACAAACAAGGAGGAACCAGGTCTTATCCACTCTGTCGCGAGGCCATGAGAGTGTGGGAGTGGGCGATCTCCACCAACCGTTTTCTCGTAGTAACGCACATTCCGGGTTGATCCAACATCCTAGCGGACAGATTGAGTCGCACCATCCTTTCACCATACGAGTGGTCTCTGACTCCCAAAGTAGGGATTCGGATATTCACCGAATGGGGTCAACCCTGTTGCGACCTCTTTGCTTCTCCTTCGAACACAAAATGCAATGACTACTTTGCTCTAATTCCCTTTCCCGGGGAGTCCCCGAGAGACGCTCTGGTGCATGCTTGGCCTCCCGGTGTACTTTATGCTTATGCTCCTCTTCCCCTGATGCTAAAGCTCCTGCAGAAAGCCAGTCGGTTGGGGAGCAGGATAATCCTCATTGCCCCATTCTGGCCTCGTCAAGCTTGGTTCCCCTTCCTTTGGTCTCATCTAGTGAATCCTCCTTGGATTCTGGAACCCCTCCCGGATCTAATATCTCACCCTCTGCATCTCCCAGTCCCGAACCTGGTCAATCTCAAGCTCACAGCTTGGCTGCTCCAGTTCCACTCCTAGCTAGGACTCCCGGTATTTCTTCCCCAGTTAAAGCAATTCTAGTGGCAGCACACAAGCCTTCTACTAGAAAACTCTACAGTAGCAAATGGAAGCGTTTTTCTATTTGGGCAGAACGCCAAAATTTAGATCCTTTCACAGCCCCCTTGCCCGCTGTGTTAGATTTCTTGTCAGGTCTGTTTCATCAGGGCGCTAGATCCTCCACAGTCAAGGTTCTGTTGGCAGCTATCTCTCATTATCACGTGGGAAATGAACTTGGCCCTTTAATTACCACGAAATTGTGCAAGACCTTCTTGAAGGGAACTTTTCTGCTCAGACCTCCTGTGAAGGATGTAGTCCCTCCCTGGGATTTAACACTGGTGCTTCAGGCCTTGACTGCTTCCCCGTTTGAGCCTGCAGCTTCAGTGGACCTTAAATTCTTGTCATGGAAAACGGCCTTCCTTGTCGCTATTACTTCGGCCCGTAGGGTCTCTGAACTTCAAGCCCTCTGTGTAAAACCCCCATACTTGACCTTCCACAAGGATAGAGTTTCCCATAGGACCAATCCCTCTTTCCTTCCTAAGGTTGCTTCTGAATCTAATATTAATCGGTCCATTAACCTGCCAGTCTTTCCTCACTATCAAAACAAAGGAGAATACAAATTGCACTCTTTGGACGTGCATAGGCAACTTTGCTTCTACATTCACAGGACATCTGGCTATCGACAATCTGACCAGCTTTTTGTCTCCTTTGCCAACTTTAATCTAGGCAAATCTGTTTCTAAAGTTACACTATCAAGATGTATCTCGCAATGCATCCTCTTAGCATATGAAAGCTCTGGCAGGCCCGCACCTCAGGGAGTCCGTGCCCACTCTACTCGATCTATGTCTACCTCCGCGGCCTTTAGATCTAGAGTCTCTTTGGACGAGATTTGCTCAGCAGCCACTTAGGCCTCATCTCATACCTTTATCAATCACTACAAACTGGACATTATCTCCAGAGGGAGAGCATCCTTTGGCTCTGCAGTGCTCCAGAACATCCTTCCATGATGGTCGCCCAAGTTCCAGGTAGCTGGGGACTCTGTCCCATAGGTTGCTGCACAAATGAAGTTAACTACTTCAGATTAAGACGTTATGTACTCACCATAACGTTCCATCTGAGTAGGTAAACTTCATTTGTCAGCAACCGGTCCTCCCTCCTTCCTTCCCCCTGACCTATGGATGTTCTCATTCTCTTACTTCCAGGGTGTGTTATCTATTCATATATCTGAGAATATTGTTTTTTTCAAACAGGTTCTGCTTTTGGGCAAACTTGATCTGAGGTCAGTCAGGGTTGGCAGGGGATTATGGGTAGTGGAGGAGCTTGGAGCTCAGATATAAGCTGTTGAAAACTGCCGGCTCGGATCCAATACCCATAGGTTGCTGACAAATTAAGTTTACCTACTCAGATGGAATGTTATGGTGAGTACATAACTTCTTATTTATATTTGTTTACCGGTGTAGAGCACTGATCTCTGTGGACCTTTTACAGACTCAGCCCAAGAACGGTTCTGGTTAAGTCACTTGTACAGAGTCAGACAAGTTCAAGACTTTTCTGCTTTTCAGGAGAAGAAAATGTGTGAACAGATTTTGTCACCAGACAAATGTCTCCCACATGTGAATAGCATTTGGATAGCTCATTCTTTAAGTAGATAGTTTCACCTTTGGCATAACCTCAAAGGAATGCAATTTACTACTTATCTGAATGCTCAAGTTCACAGATCCTTTCCAGTACATCACTTAAAACACAAAAAAAGCTAGATTCATTCTCATTTGCTTGGTATGAAGAACTGATGTATGCCTTCCCTTCATTAAGCCCAAGAACGCTTCTGGTTAAGTCACTTGCACAGAGTCAGACAAGTTCAAGACTTTTTTGTTCTGATAGCATTCTGCTTTTCAGGAGAAAAGCAAGAAACCCTTATTCTGGGGGACTAAAACCTAGATTGGTTCACCTGTATATCAGAACCACCAAGTAATCTAATAAATCTCCATGGCTACCAGCAGCTAGTCCAAATTCCAACTAGGTGTGATAAAAAATCTAAAAGGGAATCCATCCTTGACTGGGTCCTAACTAGCATCCCCACATTGTACCCTGACACAGGCAGTCTCCCAGACACCTTAAGTGACCACAACATAATATACTTTATACGTAGTAGAACAAGCATATGCAAAACCACTAACTATATATCCACTAGAAACACAAAAAAATTCTCTCCTGAGGGCCTCAACACTTTACTGTGTAACTGTGACTGGACCCCCCTAAAAACCCTCCCACTTGACCAGGCTGTAGCATATTTCAACAAAACATTTCTACAACACCTAGACACTGTTGCTCCATTGCGCAAAATCAAGGTTAGAACCTTTACAAAAACCCCTGGCTCAGTAAAGAAACCAAACAAATCCTCAAGTCCGGAGACACTGCCTGGCATTACTATCAAAAAAATAAAGAAACACAAAGCCTAACTAAGTACTAAGAGCTGCGCAACCGTGCAAAAAAATGCATTAGGCTGGACAAAAGATCCTACTACACAACATTACAAACTAAATACCAACACAACCCGCAAAAATTTTGGAAAAATGTAAACCAGCTACTAAAATCCACCCAAAAGGCTACCCCCAAAATAACCACCCCTGACACTAAAGTTCCCATCGAAACACAATTCAACTCCCACTTTGTGAACTCAATTCTATCCTTAGTATCGCAGGACAATTTATTCCTCACTATCCCCCCCAGCACAAATAACACTAAATCAAGCTTTACCCTCAAAACAGTTTCCACCACTTCAATCAAAAGCATGCTCTCCAAACTAAAAACCTCATCAACAGCAGCCGACCTACTCCCCAGCTATTTCTTGAAACTCACAGCAGATGCTATTGCTATCCCAGTCTCCACTCTCATAAACAGATCAATTGTTGAAAACTATGTGCCCAAACTCTGGAAAATATCCTATGTTACACCCATACATAAAGGCGGGACCTCCACTGAACTTAATAACTACAGACCCATTGCTTTACTCTCCCCCCTGTCCAAAATCCTAGAAAAATGCATCCATACCCAGATGCTAAACTATCTCCTAGACAGCAACATCCTGTCACCTACTCAGCATGGTTTCAGACCTGCCCATAGTACCACTACAGCTCTCCTCTGCTTCACAGACACAGTAAACCGTCTTAAAAATGAAGGCCTGCAAGTGTCAACTCTTTTTTTGGATATGTCCAAAGCATTTGACACAGTCTCACACCAAATCCTGCTAAACAAACTAAACCAATATCATCTATCTAATTCTACTCTTACCTGGTTCCAAAGCTACTTAACTGACAGGTACCAAGCTGTGAAATGAGAAAATTCTCTCTCTCCTCAGCTGCCCATAACTATAGGAGTCCCACAGGGTTCTATCTTAGGACCACTACTATTCACAGTCTTCACAAATGACCTCAACACCTCCACACAGCATGCATCTATAATTCAGTATGCAGATGACACTACCTTAATCTGTGCTCCACAAAACATTCCCACCCTCCTGCAAACAACTCAACTAGCATTCTCTGATGTTGAAAACTACCTTACCAAAGCCCAACTTATCCTCAATCCAAAGAAAACTCAGCTTATGATTATAACCAGTTCTAACAAAAACACTAACAGTCAATTCACTATATACTACACAAATGCTACTCCAATTGCTCCAGTGGCACAGGCTAAGCTATTAGGAATAACCATAGACTCCCACCTAAAATTTGATAGTCATCTGAACTTAACTATTAAAAAAGTACATGTCAAACTGGGGTCACTCTACCGTATCAAACCATTTCTTACCAACAACACAAGATCAGCCATTGCTCGCTCCCAACTTCTATCCACCCTACTCTATGCATCTCCCATTCTGACTAATCTCAACAAAACTGAACTAAACAAAATGGAAGCTTGCTATAACAGAATTGCCCGCTTTGCTGCAAATTGCTCATATAGAACTCATCACTGTACTGCTTTGAGACAGCTCCACTGGCTTGAACTGCCAACCTCCTAACCTACAATCAGCTCTGCCTCTGTCATTCTATCTATTACCCCCCCAATAAGTGTCCTGCCCTCAAAAACCTAGTACAACATCACTCAGCCGAAAGGCCTCTTAGATCATCAAGCAAACTACTACTAGAAGTCACCAACAGCTACAATAGCTTTGGAGATGCACTATATAGTAGTTTGGTGGCTAAAAAATGGAACTCTGTCCCTACTAGCATTCAAAACACATCATCCAAAGCCTCCTTTATTCAAAACACATCATCCAAAGCCTCCTTTAAAGACCTCATCAGGCAACATCTCAAGCAAAGTTGGCAGTGCCATGATTGCTCCCCAGGCTAGTGAAAGCGGATAACATATACATACTAAATCTAGAGCAATTGATAATAGTTTTTCAATCTTACTCACAAACACTGGCTAATCTACAATGTATGTACTGTACCTGTGTACTATGTATGTATTCTACCTACGTTCCAAAGTTCAACCGTACACCACAAATCTATTGCTTACCTTTATTTTTAAAATTAATATTTTTTTGATTGTTCTCTCCACTGTAACTGTTTGTGCCGCATATCACTGTAAAAACATGTCTCTTGTAATTTGTGTGTATACTGATCATGTCTAAATAACTAAATGTGTCTGTAATTTTTCTTTGTGGAGCTTTTCTCCCCGGGCCTCTGCTGAAAAGGGGCCTTTTCGGCTCAGTCAGACACCCCCGGGTTAACAAATATAAAATAAAATTACAATATTTTAGAAAGCTGTTCTGAAAGCGAAGTTGATTGCAAGTGGTGGTGTCCTAGCACCAGCTTGGATGTTCAACATACATATCACTTTTGTAGTACACTTCTATATGAAAGATTTGTATTCTGAAGCAGGCATCAGTATTCTGACCAAATTTAAAAAGTAGTGAGGGCTTCCCTCCAGTTCACTATGTGGTCATCGTCTGAAAGTTAATGTGTAGGCCATAACATAAACCATGCAATACTCTTACTTTTAAAATTTGAGCAGTCCACTTTGAACATTATTATAGTTTCATGGGTAAATACTAGGCTAGCTGCCCTTGCAGGCCTTTTTAAGAGTAGCCAGTTTCCCATTTTGTACTCGAAATAACCTATCCTATGTGGTTATAAATTGTCCTTGCCCATCCCATGGTCGGTTAATTGTGTATTACCCCTAATGAGAATAACTGGGATTATACCATTGATAATGTGAAGGGGACCCATGTGTGGGATAAAGCATTTAGAAAGCCGCATCTGTTCATTAGTAGTACAGGGAGCAGTCCTGTGGTAAATTTTTTGTTTACCATTCATAGATCTAAGTTGCGTTTGAAAATGGACAGGGCTTGGTTGCTCCCTAACAGGGCAGGTGTAAACAATAAATGTCCTTTGGCTTTTACCTTTATTTCTTAACAGTTTGGTTGCTATTTTTTTGGCCCTTGATGTCCTTGGAGAAATTCACATGCAAGTGTGCCTATGAGGAGGCAGTCTTCCAAAGGACTACTACTTACAGTGCTTGTTTTGTGGAAGCATATTTTTTCCCCCAGATTCACATTTAAATGGAATCCTAGGTGAGGTGGGGTGAGAGCCCGTTACACAAATACTACACACACAATACCCTGAAACTACTGCCAGAATAACAATTACATGAAAATGTCTGCATTGGTGTTTTCAGTGTAACCACAAGGTCAGGCAGCCAGAAGATGATTTGAGTGATGCATTCTTTTTTGGCTGCCAGAGCTCATTGTTACCATGAAAAAGCCTATGTGAGTGTTTCTGAGGCATACTGATCATATTCTTTCATCAAATGTTTTGGACAAAGCAAAAATATAAGAGGGGCAGGAAGGCTCAAAACTACTAACTTTAAAATTTTAATAGAACAGATTTTACATCAAGGTGCATTTTCTGATTAACAGAAGTATGAAACATTAATGTCTGGCATTAGTTACTGACTGTAATCCTGTGCATACCTCTCAACTTTTGTTCAATAATTCTGGACTAAGCTAAAAATGATGGAGGGATAAACGGCCAAAATCACGGACAGAGTTTAAATATTGCTGTTATAAGCTTAAAAAGCTGCCAGAATAACACATTTTACATTAGCAGGCATTTTCTGAAGGATACACAGTATCATACTCAAATGCATCATTATTTAGTGGGCATAGTCCTCAATGGCTTGCCATAAAACCACAAATTTTATGAAGAACAGACCAAAAATCTGAGGCAAAAATCTCGACCTTTTGTGAAATTCTTGAGATTTGAGAGGTATGATATTGAGTGATTTACAGCAAATCAAACATTTTACAATGGACAAGGCAAAAAATATGAGGCAATATTTGATTTTTATAATTTTCAATTGTCAGGATCGTACGTTAAGATTTGTCCTGACTTCTTTCGGCTGCTCACGTTAGGGGTTGCCACAGCAGATCATCTGTTTCCATTTCTTCCTGTCCTCTGCATCGTGCTCTGTCACACCAATCACCTGCATGTCCTCTCTTACCACATCCATAAACCTTATCTTAGGCCTTCCTATTTTCCTGTTACCTGGCAGCTTCATCCTTAGCATCTTTTTCCCAATATACTCTGCATCCCTCCTCAGCACATGTCTAAACCAACGTAATCTTGCCTCTCTGGCTTTGTCTCCAAACCTTCCGACCTGGGCTGACCCGCTAATATACTTATTCCTAATCCTGTCCATCCTTGTCACACCTAGTGCAAATCTTAACATCTTCAACTGTACCACGTCAAGCTCTGATTCCTGCCTTTTTGTTAATGCCACTGTCTCCAACCCATATAACATAGCTGGTCTCACTACCCTCTTGTAGACCTTCCCTTTCACTCTTACTGGTACTTGTCTGTCACAAATCACTCCTGACACACTTCTCCACCCACTCCATCCTGCCTGTACTCTCTTCTTCACCTCTCTTCCACACTCACTATTACTCTGAACTGTTGATCCCAAGTACTTACTCATCCACCTTCACCACCTCTACTCCCTGCATCCTCACCATTGCTCTATCCTCCCTTTTATTCACACACATATATTTTGTCTTAGTTCTGCTGACCTTCATTCCTCTTCTCTCTAGAGCACATCTCCACCTCTCCAGGGTCTCCTCCACCTGTTCCCTACTCTCACTACAGATCACAATGTCATCTGCAAACATCATAGTCCACGGGGACTCCTGTCTGATCTGACTAATTGTGGAATTATAAGGACTGCTGTGTCTGCATTTTTTTTTCTTGTGAAGAAAAAATTGCTTTAAATAATTTAATTCTTCTATTGTTCAAGTTTCTACTAATTGCATACGGTGTGTGTATGACTTTGCAGATATTCTTTCAAGGGATATGGCCACTGGTACTGTTTTAAGGTTTTCCTAGCTGCATTCTCAAACGCACCCAGATGATGTTAAAAATTAGATTTTAAATTCTCCTTTGAACAGCGATATAGTTGCTTGCCCCTCTGCTGCAGAGAGGTGAACAAAAAGGGTAATCTAATACAGGGAATCTCTCAAGATTTGTCAGCCCTCCTTTTCCAGATTTTCCGAGGGCTTCCCTAACTCCTCATCCAATTTTGGTAAGAAACAAAATAGAGTCTTAAAGTACAGGTAAACAGACATTTAAAAAAAATGGCAAGGGAGTTCCTAGAAGAATTCTGGAAACTCACAAAACCAAGGACAGTCCAATAAGTCAGGATGACAGTGTAACCTACATTCGCGGAGGCTGTCAATAAAATCTGCTCAAGCAACAGTAACCTACAAAGCAGAAGCGCAAGCAACCTCCACCCCCTAACATAACCCAAATGACACATAGCCCACAAACGCAGTGTGCCACTCAACCACAGCCCATAAGGCATAACAATGTACCCAGCACTCTAGTCATAGGTGACTCTATAGTCGGGCACACTGATGTTCCACTCACCAGGCTAAACAAGGAGAAAGCTAATGTCAGCTGCCTTTCGGGTGCCAAGATCCACCACATAACGCACGCACTCAGGTCACTCCACAACAAGTACAAGTATGACACTATCATTGTCCATGTTGGTGTGAATGACCTTTGACGTACTTCCCTGGACTACATGAAAAGAGACATGGAGGAGCTCTCCGATCTCGTAGCCCAGGCAGGTATGATCCTAGTCCTGAGTAGCATCCTGCCATCACCCAGAATGATACCACAGTACCAGGACAAAATGATTGACTTCAACAATTGGCTAAGCTTCTGGTGTCATTCTGAGGGGATCCATTATCTGTCTGCCTGGGATGACATGATCAACAGACCACAATGCTTTGCCAGAAATGGCCTGCACCTGTCGCCCTTGGGATTCTGGATGCTGCCTAAGGCTCTTGCCACCCTTGTAGTGCCTTTTTTTAGGCAAGGTTCAAATGACAAATTTGCCACCATAACAGGTGCAAGCAAGCAAAATCTGAGGGTAATTCTACTCAATGCTAGAAGTCTAAACCTCAAAATGCATTCACTCGAGGCACTCCTTAAAATGGAGAACATCGGCATCTGTGCAGAGACAGAGACCTGGTTCAAGGCTCCAGAGAGCACCCGTGCATTACCAGACTATAATTCATACCACACCTTTCGTCCACCTAACCTGGACTGAAACAATAAAGGCGAAGGCTTGTTCATATTCATTAATGATATCCACACCTCCAGGCTGGTTGCTCAGCATAATGCATCCGAGATTATCCAAGTGCAACTAACTCTGGACAAGACCGCAATCCAAATTGTAACTTGATACGGATCCCCCACCATGCCCCAGGATTCCCACTCCTCATTTCTTGATACACTGAATATTAGGGTACAACCCAACACCCTAATAATGGGTGATTTCAACTACCTCACCATTAACTGGGAAAACTACTCATGTACCAACTCTTTTTGCTCAGCGTTTTCTGGAATTCATAAATTCCAACACCTTGGATCAACTTATCCACACTCCCACCAGGGGCAGCAATATCCTAGACCTGGTCATTACCAACATGGGTGACCGGTGTTCCACACCAGAGATCAATTCCTCGTTGGTCAGATCCGACCACAAGCTAATCACCCTAGATATCCACATCCTGCCCCCCCCCCCCCCCCCAATTAGGGAAACCATCGTAAAAAATTTCTCCAAAGCCAACTTCACAATTCTTAAGATAGAAGTGACAAACTTTACGATACCCATGCAGACGGACAATAGAGGTACGACTGCTGAATCCTACACAAGTGCACTTTATAAGCACTTTACACGAGTGCATGGATTGTGCTATCCCTAACAGAACAAGATGCTATACTCTAAAAAAGGAAGCCAATCTGGTGGTCCCCTGCAATAAACATACTCTACAACAGAAGAAAGAAACTGTTGCAAAAAAGATTAAAATCCCATGATTGGAGGAACTTCCTGGTCAGCCTCAGTAAGAAGCTGAGATCCCCCATAAAATCCTCCAAAGCTAGTTACGAAAACAAAATCGCCACTGATTCTAAAGACAACCACAAAGCATTCTATAGCTATGTCATGAATCTCAATGGCAACACTCAGATCTTCTCTGAGTTACAGCACAATGGCACTAAATATACAGAACCAACTGATATTGCCAACATCCTGGTAGGTAGGTTCAGTGCTAATTTTACCCTCCCCCCTCACCCCCTTACGAGCCCATCTCTATACTGGAAGAATGCAAAGTTCCTGTAATCACGGCTGCACAGGTAAAACCACTGTCTCCAAAGCCAAGAACACAGTATCCATGGGATCTGACAACATCCTAGGCTGCGTTCTGCACGAACTACAGAATGAACTGGCACCCCACCTAAGCACCATGTTCAATCATAGCCTCTGCTCAGACTTTGTGCCCACTGAATGGCACACAGCGACAGTTATCCCACTCCACAAAGGGGGAGCCATCACGGACCCTGGGAACTACTACCTCATTAGCCTAACAAGCCTGGTCCGCAAGGCCATGGAACGTATCATCCTGGAACTTGTAAACAAAGTCATTGGTAATCTCCAAACTCTGGACCCCACCCAGTTCGTATTTGTAAAAGGCAGATCATGTCTCCTAAACCTAATATACTTCTGTGAAGCAGTCACCAAAGCCATAGACAAGGGTAAGGTGGTTCACATAGCCTATCTAGATCTCGCCAAGGCTTTTGACAGCATCCCCCACTCTGAATTTATAGATAAACTCACTAAATTGGGTATAAATCTCTATGTCACAAGATGGGTTGCCAACTGGCTCACTGACGAACTGACACTGTGAAAGTAGCAGACTCCAAGTCCTACTTCAGACCAGTGACAAGTGGAGTACCACAGGGTTCAGTCCTGGGTCCTCTCCTGTTTGGTATCTACTTTTCTGAAATACAGGCTAACACAGAAGGTCTTTGGCTAACAACTGCAAGCTAGGAGCCATAATCAAAACTCCTAATGATGTGAACATCCTACAAAAGGGCCTCGCTGAGACAGATGCCTGATGTCAAAGCCATGGCCTCATGCTTCGTGCCAAAAAGTACATTGTCATCCCCTTTGGTAAAAACTCTGTACCCATGAGCTACCCCATAGGTGGTAGTCTACTTAACACCGAAAGTGTGACAAGAGACCTTGGGACACAGGTGGAACAGTAGTCTCGCCTTTGATAATCACATCGCCACAGTAGTCAGGAAATCCTATGTGGCACACCTCATCACAAAAGGTTTCTCATCCAGGAAAAAAGAGGTCATTGTTCCCCTAGACTACTTGTCACTCATTAGACCCATTATAGATTACAGCGCCGCTTTTGGTATGTACCTCACAAAACATCTACAACAACTGGAAAGGCCACAGAAATACCTCACAAAGAGGATTTCTGGCCTCAAACAGATGCCGTACACTGACTGTCTCAAAAAACTCCAGCTTTACTCAGTCGCATATCGCCTACTCAGAGGCGATCTCTGCCTAACATACAAAGCTATGTCAAACCCAGAGTGGTTGGACATGTTCCACTTAAAGAAATACCAATCCCTCCGAGCTACATGCTGTAGGAACCTAAACCTTGTCATCACAATAAACAGAACTTGCTGAATAGATTCCTGTCCTAGAGACTTCCCATACTCTGCAACAAACTACCTGTCTATATCAAACAAAGCTCCTCATTAGCACTCTTCAAGAAAAATCTTGTTGATTGGTTGGGAGATAGGAAATTCATCCCTGGGAATCACCTCTGTGGCTCTGCTCGACAGGGGAACAGGTTGGGAAATAGGAAATTCATCCCTGGGAATCGCCTCTGTGGCTCTGCTCGACATGGGCACAAGGAAATAATTTTCTTGGGTGGCGAAAGTTAGGGTACCTTTTTGGCTAGGCTTATGTAGACCCTAGGGCCAGTAGCCTAGTTACCTACCTATGAACCTATAAGAGATTTTATTTCTCCATCCAACCCTGACACTTTTTTTTCAACCAGAAAGTCTGAATCTCCACTTCTCTGTTTGGCAACAGATAGTTTCAGACAACTGGGTTCTGAAGATCATTCAAGTTATAGATGGCAGTGGCAGGAAGTCCCTCCTTTATAGGCAGTAATTCCTTATCCTCCAAACCAGAAGAGACTGTTTCCACAGGTCTTTCATTACATGCTAAATCAGGGAGTGATGGAATCAGTTTCCCCTTTATTCAAGGATGCTTTTAGTGCCAAAGAAAATGACAGCTCTGAATCTTTTTTCTTTAACCTGTTTGTGATCATGTCAAATTCGGAATGATGTCACTTCATAAACTTTTGCCTTTTCTTCTTCCTCTTCAAATTTCCTGGCTACACTAGATTTAGAAGATGCTTCCCATCAAATCCCTATTCATCCAGGCTTCAAGCGTTTTTTAAGCTTTTTGTGCGTCTAAATTGCATTATCAGTTCTCTGCTTTACCCTTCAGATTATCCACTGCACCAAGAGTGTTCCAAAAGTGTCTAGCTCCAGTTATACCATATTGTAGGCTCTAGGGTATCCACAGTTTTCCTTATTTAAATAACTGTGCTTATCTATGCAGAATCTTTTTCAAAGTGTCAGGAATCTCTCTCTTGGGTGCAAGAGTTCTTACACAAGCTGAGATTCCAAGAGAGAATTCATAGTCTTTCTTGACTTTTTGCAGGATTATGTTTCTAGGATATCAGCTAGACACTGCAGTGCAAAGAGCTTTTTTCCACAGGAAAAAAAATAGATCTAATTTAGATGTGTTGCTAAGGTTTTCTACTCGAACATTGGTCACTGCAAGGAAATACCCCAGGATTTTGGGTCTCATGGCTTTTATGGTTCCGTGGTACCCCTGGCAAGACTTCTCATGAGAAAGATACATTGAAGTCTCTTTAGTCCCAGCACCAGTACCCCTTATCTTTTCAGATCCCAGTGCAAGAGTTTGTCACAAGAGAAATCACTTGGTGGAGACAGCAGATATCCAAAAATCAAGGTTTCCCCTTCTCCTTCCCCTTTCCAAACAGTCCATCTCCACAGATGCCTTGGGCTTTACTTGGAGAACAGTTTCAGGAGGGATAAAAGTAAAAGACATGTGGAACACCAAGGACAGATGCAAGCACATAAATATGAAAAAGATGCTTGCCTGAACAAGGCACTCATCTGTTTGAATCATCTTGGTTCTCTGGGACCTCTTGCAGGCAATACCACAGTCATGTGGTACATCAAAAAGCAAGGGGGAACCAGATCATACCCGCTGTACAGACTTATGGTAGCTTGGGACATAATTTCACAGCACAGTCTTACTCTACAGGCATCCTACATTCCATGAGAGCACAAGTGTGTGACAGACAAGCTGAGAAGTACCAGGGTAGACTGTCATGAATGGAAACTAGATTGGGGTTCTCAAGATTTGATCATCTGTGTGGAGTTCCTCAAGTAGACCGGTTTCATCCTGTCTGATCAATCAGCTGGCAAGATTCTGTTCCAGGACTCCATGCAAGAAGGCCTGGAATACAGATGCATTTTCTTTTCTCTTCCTTGGACAAGAATGTTCCTATATGTTTTTTTTTACCCTTTCAGCTAATATTGCAGGTAGTTCTGAAGACTCAGAAGGAATCTCCCAAGATCATTGTGGTGACTCCCTTCTGGTCCAGGCATCTGTGGTTCTATCTTATGTTGGAAGTGGCCAGGGGCAATTACCACACGCTTCCTCACAGACTGGATCTACTCACACAAGAACAGAGGTGTCTGATACAGCCCGACACAAATCAACTTGACTGCTTGAATGATATGGCCTTAATTACTTTTAGGCACCTGTTTCAGAGGATGTGTAGCAGGTACTAATGGAGGTTTAAAAAAAAAAAAACTGCTAGTAGAAAATCATATATTAGTAAACAGAAAAGATATTTGAGTTGGTGCCAGCAACATAACCAGCTCCCATTCAGAGCTAGTTTTCTGATTTTACAGTATTTGTAAGTTACTGTCTTATGTTTTTTTTCCTCCTCTACCAAGGTTCATTCATAGGTCATTTCAGCATGTCTGCCCGTGGATCCTGCATTCTCATGTCAAGATTTTTTTGAAAGGGGTTTTGTACAAGAGACCTGCAAAAACAATATTGGTGCCTCTTTGGGATCTTAATTTTACTCTTTAAAGAAGCTAACACTTGCTCCGATTGAACCAGACAATCAAGCTGACTTGAGGTTCTTCACATGGAAGACAGTTTTATTAATTGGCTTAACTTTTGCAAGAAGGGTATCAGAGTCGCCTTTTCTAATAGTAAGTCAACCCTGTCTCATTTTCCACAGAGACCAGGTTTCTCTAAAAAGTAATTAATCTTGTATGCCTAAAACGGTACCTGAGTTTACTTTAAGCCAAACTATCCATTTTCCTGTTTTCTTTCCTGAACCTAAAAAGGAGGGAGAAAGGCTACGCCATACCTGGCATGTCCACGAGCAAAATTTGTACTATCTGGATAGAAGTAAACCTTTTAGATCTTCAAAACAATTGTTCATTTCTTGTGAAGATAAGAAGGGACAACCTGTGTCAAAACAGACTTTCCAGATGTTTGTCTCCACCTTTTGTTATACACACTGCAAGAATTATCCCATGCAGGGTCAAGGCCCACTTGACCAGGGCCTTGGCTTTATCTATGGCTTTTTGGAAAGGATTGGATTCTAGAAGTATTCTAGAATCTGAAACTTAGTCCTCTGTTCATACGTTTACAAAGCACTATGAGCTGTATTTCCTTCTCTAGGTCTAGATCAGGCTTTACAAGGAACTTTCTCCTTCCAGCTTCCAAATGTAGTAAGCTAGGGTAATCTACCCATATAACGAAGGCTACTGCAGCAGTGATCAATATGAAGAACATAGTAAACTTGTTTAGGTAAACTTACCATAACAGCAGATGTTCAAATGGATAGCCACTCTCTCCCTCCATCCCTCTTGCTTTTTGCTGTGGTTTTTATGGCAGGCTGTGTACATTGTTTCTAGCATTGTTGTTTCAGGGCTCAGCCTCCCTGTCTGTCTTGGCAGAAAAGCTTTGAAGGGCATGGCGCCCAGAGATTTCTTTTAGTCAGCTCAGCTTGAGCTGCCTGGCTATTTGGATGTATGGAAGGTGGTCAGCTGTTATATCCTTGGCAGGATATAACCGATACAGGTTAGGCTAATGCAGCAGTGATCATTTAGATATCTAATGTTATGTTAAGTTTAATTTGCACAATAATAAACTTGTCACCTTGTGATAGTAAAAAGGGAAATGGCTTCAGATATGGATGCATTTCAAAGCTGGGACAACAAGTGTCTGCATCTCAGGTTCTGGCTGCTAATTTTGACCTACTAATCCCACCTGATTTGCTAGCATGTGTCTCATATGTGATTTTAGAGGCTAAGAAGCTTTCCTTTTAGCAGACCTGCATATCCAAGTGGAAAACATTCTCAATCGATGATCCTGATGTGTATGTATATATATATATATATATATATATATATATATATATATATATATATATATATATATATCCCGGATTTAAATATCTAAAGTGCAAGCTTCCAATGTGCTTATTTAAAGTTACATACACCCATATAAACATAGTATAAACAGTCAAATGCAAACTTAAACTCTAAATGACTAAATTATCACCATACTTAATACAAGTATATTATCATGGAAAAAAATGAAAAAAAAAAAAAATAATAATGTTACTATCTATCATTAAGGATACAGACTAGAAATATCCCCCTGTAGCATTTTATCAACTCTATTTTAATGTTACATAGTCAGTATTATGAGAAATAGCAAAGAAACATATATATATATTTCATATATATAAAGAAATATATATGTATATATAAAAATATATTCTTATTAATAATCAAATACACATACGCATCTCTGCAAGTATATTAACATTAATGAACTATGTAAGATATGGTCACTTTTCATGAATTGCTCTAGCCTGAAGAAATTGCACACTGATGACGCTTTAAGCGAAACCGGCCACCGGTCTGTGTTCGAGCAGGCTTTGCCTGAATAAACTTCTTTCACCATGGCTGTTTGGATTTATTTGTAGCAACTATGTGCTGGATTTTCTTTTTGGATGCATATATTGGATTCCGTGCACTTTTACACACGTTCCGTGCACCTAGCATTTTATTATATATATATATATATATATATATATATCACACACACACACACACACACACACACACACGTATGTGTGTATGTATGTATATGTATCTTTTGGGGGGGGGGGTGCAATTTGGGTTCTTTGTACAGTTTGTAAATCCCTGGCTAGATTCCTGTCAATATTCCAGTTATGTACTTCAGCCATTTTTCTCCATAATAATTTTATAAATGGACATATTGTGGCTCAGCACCAGCTGTTCAAGGAATTCCTTTAATTATTTAGTCAGGTAAGCTCACTGGACACAATTGTCCATTTTCACGGGAAGCCTAGGAACACTGCATGATTGTGACTTTCCTAAGGTTGCACACCATACAAATGAAGGCTGAGAAAATCAGCTTCTATTTGCTCAGTATGTAAAACTAAGGGCCTCCTTTAATCTGTCAGCATTTCCTTAAAGTAGTGCTGCATTTCCATTGTCCTTTTAAGAGCCTCTCCTTCATGGGATTTCAGATTCACAATTAGCGGTCTTGCGTATTTGCTCAGCTTAGTGGCTTTGAAGTTGTTCTTGTAAAATAATCTTCTAGGTGGTTTCCAAGTTATGGCATAGAATATCTGACCTTCAGGCCCTTATGTGTAATTAACAGTATTTTGCCTTTCACAAAGATAGAGTACCCCGTAGGCTGAACTTGTATTTCCTCTGAAAGTGATTTCCGAGTGTCTTTAAACCAGTCTGTACACAGCTGATGTGAACCGGGTGTAAAGCTTAAGGAAGAGACACCAGTTTGCCTCTTTTGTGCCAGGGAGGGAAGGGCTTGTGGTTACCAAACAAACTTTCCAAGTGCATTGCAAACTGCTTTGACTTTGATTTCAGACTGTTAATTGTACACTGACAAATGGTGTCTTCACTCAGCAACTTCAGACTTTTCTTGCCTACTCATACCAAACATTCTCTTCACCCTGACTCAGGACATGAGCTATGCGTAGTCATTCTATGACTCAGTTTTCTGAGTTCTACTTATGCAGTCTTCCAGCTATCCATCTTTGTAGTTACTACTTTGAATTCAGCCAAACTAAAGACTCATCAGGGAGGGCTTTTGTTATTGATTCGTCTTGGCCAAGGCTCCAGCAAGGGAACTCTTAACAGCCGATGTAACAGAAACATTCTTACTTTATCAGATAGTATACAAGAAGGCTTTCCTTGATTGAGGAATACCATTCTTGCATCTTCCTGTGATGAGTTGTTCTGCTGTTAGAGTTCCCTGTAAGTCAAACAGGTATGTATTTTTATTTCTTGTGCAGTAATGCTTTGTCGTATCTGCATCCTTTTTTAAGAAGGTGCTTATTGGTGGCTTGGGGTGAGCTGAGGTTTTGGGAAGTACCTACTAATATAGTGGAGTCTTTTTATTCTGTGTAATGGAGTAGTTGTGCTGATGTCTCCAGACTTGGGATTTTGCCAAAGAAAGTGTATGAATTCTCACTGGTGAAGATAAGACCCATTGGGGAGGGTCCTGTATCTCTACTAGTGAGTGTTGAATGAACTGATGTTAGTTGTAAGTGGAGCTACCACAGCTAGTAGTGCTCAACCTAGGAAACTAATTGCAATTGAAACAGAAGCAACCTTGTTATACAAGTTTGTTGATTCAGTTTAAAGTGTTTGTTTTTAATTTATTTTTGTAGAGTTGGTGAAGGCAAAGCATGCTGGAGCTTAGGGAATGCCTATACTGCTCTGGGAAATCATGAACAAGCTATGCATTTTGCTGAAAGACACCTAGACATTTCGAAAGAGGTAATTAGTTATTTTAAAACACCACTGTAATAGTTTGTATTGTATATTATAATTCACACATGATTTAGTATTATAATACTTGAATCTGAAGTTTTTTTTTTTTTTTTTTTTTTTTTTTGCATTTGTTGTATAACATGACATTTGATGTCAGTCTTCAAATAATCCTTGACTGTGGGCCCGAGCCTTGGAACTGACTCTGCCATTTATTTCAGCTCGCACCTTCCAAACTCTCGAGCTAGGCTTTACCTGTAATGCTTCT
This sequence comes from Protopterus annectens, assembly GCF_019279795.1. Lineage (NCBI taxonomy): Eukaryota > Metazoa > Chordata > Ceratodontiformes > Protopteridae > Protopterus > Protopterus annectens. Next base: position 1,437,290,074 of record NC_056744.1, on the reverse strand, counting down.
TTCAAAATTACCTCAGATCTTGTTTGCCTCTTTGTGTGTCAGATGCATACGACCACTGTCAAGCGTTGGCTTATAATTTAAGTAAGTTTATCCTATTTTTTTTTTTTTTTTTTTGCTGCATAAGTTTCCCTTTCATTTCTAGTGTTTTTTTCTTATACCCGATCCTCTCGTTATCTTTATTAGTGTGTGTTTTTTTCTCTCTCTCTGCACTGCTGTTGGTAGTTCTTTCTAGGTACCATTGTTAGTACTTCCTTCTCTTACCTTTTGACTGTATTGCGTTTTCCCATAGTTGATATTTTCTTAACTTTTCTCTCTCTCTCTTATTAAAAAAAAAAAAAAAAAACTATCCCTGTTTCTTTCCACAAGTGTGTGTGTGTGTGTGTATATGTTTACGCGCTGATCTATTTGGTATTATGGCTGACAAGTCAGAATCTCCAGCCAAATCCTGTAAGGGCACATCGGAGTTTAAAAGGTGCCAAAAATGCTCAGTTCATATGGGCATATCTTTTGCATTTATTGCTTAGAAAGACTTTGTCTACAAGAGGACTGTTCAGTTTGCCATGGTTTTTCCGTCAGGACGCTCACTGAACAGAAAAACAAGTTAATTCTTAAAGAACTGCTTAAAAGTGATTTTAATGAGGCTATATCTGGGTCCAAAACAGAAGCCAGTTCATCATCGTCTTCATACTCCTCTTCAAAGAAACAATCTTTTTTGGTTCCCAGTACCTCAGAACTGCCTGAGAAGGTTTCTAAACAACCTTCGGTGTCGAAGAGTTCATGGCAGCAAATGGCTAAAAAGATTCAACACCAACTAAAACGTCATAGTCAACCTCAAGTACCTCTGCACCAAGAGATACATCGGTACCAGAGCAGTCAGAGCTGAAATCCAGATATTCTCCATCTGTTGCTCCTTTCAAAGGTAGAACACAGAGTCCTTTTGTCGATCGACACCCCCGAGGTCTCCTTTGATTGCTTCAGTTCGGTCCACTAAGAGTCACTCTGAAGCTGACATTATGAGACTGGAGGATCAGCTCCTGACGGTGAGGGGATTGTCTTCAGTTCTTAGCCAAGCTGGCATCGGAACCAACCCTACTATGACACCATCCTTTCTTCCTCCTCCAACTCCATCTAAGCCATTGGAGTCCTCAGTTCTGACATTCCTGGCTGGCCTTCGGCACCGGAGGACTCCCCAGGTCAGGACTCCCTGGCTGGTTTTGATGTGCATGGATTGACTTCTTAAATTTCGGAGCAATCCATGACCCTTGGTGCTTCGGCTTTTGTAGGATTGACCCAGGCTTCGGTTTCAGGGGGTCTCCTCCTCGGTGCATTGTGGGATCTTTGTTCTAAATGAGTCTGATTTGGTTCCGGGCTACCCTCCCTCTGCTGGGGGGGGGGGTGGCCTTCCAAATCATGGATAAAGGGGGGCTGGCCTTTAGAATCATGGAGAAGGCCTTGTCCATTGGGGAATCGCACTCTCTGCCATCCCTGTCAGAACAGACTTCCACATCTCCTCGACCTGAGCTTCCATCAGTCTCTTCCCCAGGACAGAGGGCACAAACAAAAGCCCCTGGATAGACCCACCTTGGTGGTTTCCTCTTTGGACATTTCCCAGAACCCCCCCCCCCCCCGAGGAAGTGCCTCTGAAGAAAAAGTGCAAGAGGAAGCACTTAGACTTCCCAGAGAAGTCCTTCACTGAAGATGCCAACTTTGATGAAGGTAAAGATTCCCTCTGGTCACCCCCTGATGATGTATCCTTTAGGGACATGCTAGAGATCCTGAAACAGAGGGGTGGCTGGTCTTCCATCCAACCTTCCTTGGAGGAATTGGTATACCTGGAGGCTTTTCGTGCCCAACTTTCTACCTCTTGGGTCTTTTCTCCTGCTGACTATCTCATTAAGCTGATCGCTCAGCGTGCATGGGACATGAGCGACTCCATCGAATCGATCCCTAAGAGACTTGATAGGATTCTTTCAGCCACCAAGGAAGAGCAACATTGGTCAAAAGGTGTACCAGTGGACACCATGGTGATAGCGGCAGCCGCAAAGAAGGAACTTGCCAAGGAAAGTCTGACTATCCATCTAGGACTACGGATAGGTTTGGGAAGTGCATTTACGCTTCATTGACCTTTGCTCTGAGGTCCTTGAACTACATGGCGCACTTCACAAGGTTACAGTGGGATCTTCTCAAAGAGCTCTCGGATCCACTCTAGGGCAGTAGCTGAAGGGGTACAGGACAAAGTTGCCTCTCATCTCACCACCCTTGAAGCGATTTCTAACTCGTCCATGAGGCTGATTGCCCACGCAGCTGAGGGGACGACAAGAGTGGTGGATACAGGCACAGCCATTAGAAGGCACTCCTGGATGCCCTTATGTGATTTGCAGAGCCATTCAAAGCATCATTCGTCAACGCTCCATTTGACAGATCATTCCTTTTTGGTCCCCAGGTTAAAGACACTCTGGCCAGATGTAAGAAAGATGGGAACATTCTTTCTGCCACATTTCTCCACTCCTCAACGGCCTTACTGTAGGAGAGAAGTGGGGAAACTATAGTTTAAAAAATCCCAAGGGCCTTTCCAGGATTCACATAGCAAACACTTTCCCTGGGACAGAGGGGGACGTAGTGGAAGACGGTGCCCCAGAGGTAGAAGCATCCCACAGAACCAGGGGTCCAGAGATTCTTTCTCTGGTACTTCCTACCAGCATCCATGAAGAGAGGCCCAATTGCCCACCTCTGGAGGCATTTGGGGGACGACTATATCCCTGCATCAACCCACCTGGTAACTGATAACTTTGGACAAATGGTTGCAGGGAATCCTATCCAGACATTACAAAATCCCACTCGCCATAAATCCAAACCCCCAAAAAAAGACTCCCGGATGTTCCACCCAATCACAAGGAAGCAGGAGTAGCAGAAATTCAAAAAACTGCTCAACAAAAGAACTATCCAGAAAGTCCCACCAGACCAAATAGGGTCTGGGTTTTACTCAAGGTTCTTTTTATTGCACAAAGAAGCAAGGGACTGGAGACCCATTTTGGATCTCAGCCATTTCAACAAGGCAGTTCAGCAAACCAAATTTCAGATGGTCTCTGTACCAGGCCATCAGAGACCATTCCATTTCCAGTCTTGGAGAAAGTTGATTGGATGTGCTGTATAAATCTCTAGGATGCGTATTACCACATAAAAATGGGCAAATGCTCCAGGAGGTTCCTGCGCTTCTGGCTGGGAGCCAGTCATTTCCAATTCAGAGCACTGCCCTTTGGAATCACGTCAGCCCCCCAGGGTGTTCGCCAAAGCATGGCAATGGTAGCAGCTCATCTCAGACTGCAAAGATTTTGGGTTTTTCCATACCTCAACAACTGGCTCCTCACTGCTACCACTAAGCATCAGTTAGAACCGGCAAGAAATTACACTCTGCATCTTTGTACATCTCTAGGCATCACAGTAAATTATGAAAATTTACAGCCCTCACAATACCTAGAATTCATTGGAGTCCTGTTTGACACTGTTCCAGGAATTGCTTCACTGCCACTAGAAAGACTACAGAGGATCAGATCTTGGGTCAGTTAAATTATCCAGAGCAAAAGTGTTCCAGCCAGATTAGTCCTGCAAGCATTAGGCTCGATGGCAGCCTCAATCACTCTTGTTCCCTTAGAAAGATATAACATGCGAATCTTACAGTGGTTACTAGCCTCCCAGTGGTCTCTGATAGATCAGCCAATGTCTCATCACATCTTGATTACCAATCGCTGCAGATAAGATCTTTCGTGGTGGCTCCATTCCAATGAGATTCTTTCAGGCCAGCCATTCATCCTTCCACAACTCCAAGTCATAGTGACCACAGATGCATCCCAGATTGGGGGGGCATTATCTGGGAAGGACAGTCCAAGGTACGTGGTCCCAACTGGAGGCCAACTTGCACATCGGTATTCTGGAGATGAGGGCAGTGCTGTTGGCTTTGCAAGTATTGTAGGACACCCTTCCTCCAGGAATAGCAGTTCAGATGGACAACATGTTAGTCTGGTGTATCAGCAGGCAAGGGGGAACCAGATCTTACCCACTGTGTCAAGAAGAACTCAGAGTATGGCAATGGGTGATTTCTTCCAACCGCTTTCTCACAGCAACGCACATTCCGGGGAGTTGCAACATGATAGCGGACAAGCTGAGCAGAACCTTTCTCATGGCTCGTGAGTGGTCTCACAATCCTGCAGTGGCGAAAGAGATTTTTCGTCACTGCGGCCCACCTTGTTGCATTCTTTTTGCGTCCCCTCTGAACAAAAGGTGCATCACTTTCTTTGTCCTAATTCCCCCTCTGGGGGAGCTACCCAGATATATGCTCTTCTTCACAATTGCCTCCCCGGTCTTCTTTATGCCTTTCCCCCAACTCCTTTGATATCCGAGTTTCTAAAGAAAGCCAAGAGGTTGGAGAATTCAGTAATCCTGTTTGCCCTCGATAAGTTTGGTTTCCCTTCCTTTGACCTCATCTTCTTTGGAAACCATGGCTACTGGACGCAGCTGCAGATCGGCTGTCTCATCCAGAGTGCATGGTTTACCCAAGTATTCATCATCTCAAGCTCACAGTATAGCTTCTCCAATTCCCATGATTGACAGGCATCCTTCCCTTTCCTCTCCTGTCCGTCATATAATCGTGGCCCATCCCAAACCTTCAACTAGGAAACTGTATCAAAGTAAATTTGAAAAATTTGCAAGCTGAGCCCTTATGAACGAACTTGATCCTTATACGACCCCTGTTCATAAAGTTTTGGATTTTTTTTATTTAACCTCTATCAATCTGTTTCCTCTACCTCAACAATTAGTCTATCTAGCGGCAATCACAGACTTCCACATGGGGTTTGATGGGTCATCCCTTATTGTCACACAAGCTTTGTAAAGCCTTTTTAAAGGGAGCCCTAATGTTAAGACCTCCATTCAAAGAACCCATTTGTCCTTGGGATCTAACACTAGTTCTTCAGTCCCTTAATCCGTCTCCCTTTAAGTCACAAATAGCTGATGGTTCAAAGTTTCTGACTTGGAAAACTAATTTTATTGGCCATTACATCTGCCAGAAAAAAAATATTTTTTGTTTCAAAATAATAGGTACATAATCACAGTATTGTGTTTGCATAAATGAACAGGTGGAAAATGCATTGAGGTGTCTGCTGTAGAATCCATTCATATAATATTTAGTTGGAGTAGCAGATACTCCAGTCAATCAGAAGTGTTAGTAAAGTATTTTATTTTTATTTTTGTTTAACTTTTTCATTGTATTAGTCTACTGCAATATAGTCTCTTAGTTATCACTGCTTTGATCATATGGATAGGGAGAGGAATATATGCAGCCTATCTCAAAATATATCTACATCATTTATTGGCAACTTACTAGCTCATACCTGCAGTCTATCCTTAATCTCAGACATGCTTCCTGCTCTCTGGAAAAGTCTGTCATAGTACTCTCCTCAAACGTGACATTCCTTTCTGCTGAACAAACTTCCACCACATATCCATTCTTAACACTTGGCAAGGATGTTTGAGAGGATAGTCTTATGACCAGGTAGTTGAGTTTGATAGTATGGTTTGCTTTATCACTTGTGTGATGCCCATGCCCTGGCCCAACAATCAAGGAGCCTCAATCCTCACCACTAACACCAGTGAGGAGCATCTCTTACAGGAGGAAAGGATAACTGCACACAGTAAAGTGCAATTTCTCTTAAGAGCACGCAGAGATCACAGTCAGTCCAGGGCTGGTTGCTTCTTTGCTCTCCAGGTCCCCCAGTAAGACTCCCCACTTGCACAGCTATAGGGTCCAGATCTCAGCCAGCTGGGCAAACTAAAATCTCCAGCACCCTCTGTCCAACCAGTGCTTCATATCCCTGCCCAAGTAGCTAACACACACACACACTTTGAGATAAGAGTTTATACAACCACACAGACACTTCTGAGGAAGGCTGGCACAGGTTCTCCAGCTGTGCCCCTTTTACCCAGACTATACTTTAGAAATCACTGCCACCACCCAGCTAATGTTTATCAGCTACTCAAAGGCCCTTATGAAAGAGTGCCCAGTTATTACTGTGCAATATTATTATCCAACTGGTGTGACTAAAAGATCAAGGCTTATTAGGAGGGACATGGACAAGTAATCCCTATAAATATGCAATGCACTCTAGAGCTTAAATTATCTCTGCACACAACAGCACCAGTTGAAAGGTTTTACAATATTTAATAATAAAAATACAAGACAATACTTGTTACTACACAGTGCTAGTCAAGAGTTTAGAGATCACAGAGAAATACTTAAAATAAGTCATTAGTACAGTTCTGACATCACAGAAAAACACTTAGTCTAATCTTTCTAGTTTCTATCTATTACTAAGAGAAGACACAAGTTTAAGATAACTTACATATAGAACAAGACAGTGCTGATGAGTTGGATGATCAAGACAAAAATGCTTAATTCTCTCTGATTTTAAAATCACATTCCTGGTTCCCATTACATCATTCTTCACACTTCCCTGGGTTCCCATGCTAACAGAAACTGCATTTACATTCTTATCTTGTGTTATCTTGCAGCTGGTCAGGAAGCAGAGCAATAAAAATAAATTTGCATGTTTAAATCTAGCAATTTAACTCTTGGTTAAAACAATAGAAAGAATGTCTTCATCTAAACAGGCTGGAGCCGACTTTAGATCAAAGGGTCACAACATGTTTTACTTGGTCAGCTTTCTGCCAGCAGAGTGCAGTGTTACATTTTTTGCAGTTCCACATCTTAACAGCAGTTTTTCCATTTAAGACAACAAGCCTGTGCCTTAAATTAATATTTACAAATGATAGAATTATCTATAAAATTCTATCTGGCTAGGCTGGCAGCCTTCACAACTTATATTATTGTAATTGGAGAACTCGTAACTATGAGCCCCAGAAATACAGGAAAATAGGTTTGAAATGCATGAGGACAGCAAATGTCAGAACATCCCCTTGAAGTTGTTTTTTTTACAAGTAGAACTAACTATGAAATCCCTCTCTCATATATATATATATATATATATATATAGAGAGAGAGAGAGAGAGAGAGATATATATATATATATATATATATTTTTTTTTTTTCCAGTTTGATTACTGGGGAAGTCCACTGGGCCCAAGGGACTCGTTTTCAGTGGAGGCCCAGGGTGAAAAGCTCCAAATACAGTATACAGTTCAGGTATAGTAATACAGAAATGTAAAGATACATTATCTAGAACAAATTGCAACAAAGGTACATACATTGTTGCACAATAGTCAGGCAAACATCATTGTAGATGATCTTAAGGGTTCTACAGGTTCATTTATGAGAGCACTCGTTGCATAGTATGTGGGGAAAACACTTTACATACACACCTTTAAAGTAGAAATGTAAAACATTTACAAGCACACATTTAAAGTATGAAACTATTTAAATATTTTCACAGTTGTGATGAGGGTTAGCTCTAGGAATTGAAGAGAGCTTGGATACAGTCATAGAAAAACAAACTATTGGAGATGTAGAGAGAAGAAACAAAAATATTTTGGGGGCAAGTAGTTGGGAGAATTTAGGTAGGGTGAAGGCAGGTACATTTCCATTTAGTGGACAGGTGTTTGAAAAGCTGGGTTTTGAAGTTTTCTGAGTTTGGTATAATTCTTACAGTGGAGGGGAGAGAATTCCATTTTTTACATAGTGAATAAGAGAGGAGGAGTTGGCCAGCAGGACGTTTGGGCTTACGGATAGCTATCAAGTTTTGATGTTCAGATCTGAGAGTTCTATTAGGGGTATAAGGGGGAAGGATATTAGCTAGAGCTGGACATTTAGAAGGGTGAAATATGAGTCTATGAGCAGTGGTGAGTTGGAGGTAGTTTGGGAGCTCTAGCCAATTCAGAGATTGCAGGTTGCAGCAATGATGGGTGGAATGTTTGGATTTGGTGGCAAATTTAGAGATTTTATTATAGCAGTTTTCTATTTTGGAGGTGATAGAGGATGACAGTCTGGTAAGGAGAGGAGTTCCGTATAGTAAGGAGGGCAGAAGATAGGTAGTGGCCAGAGTGTGCCTAGTAGAGTGAGAGAGAGAGAAAATGATTATTCCTGTATACCATACCAAGTTTTTGATGGGTTTTCTTAATATTTTGCAGAATGTGGATGTCGAACGTAAGGTATTCATCTATAGTAATGCCGAGTAGTTTGGCGGATGGAACCACATCTGTAGGTGAGGTGGTTTGACTCAGGACTCTGAAAGTATCTTTGTTATAGGAATGAGTCTTTGTTGGGGGGAACAGTAAAATTTCAGATTTATTGGCATTGAGAGAGGTGGTTTTGGCGCATCCAGTTTTCAGTGTTTGAAAAAACAGTTTGAGTTTTAGTGAGCAATTCAGAGAGGTTAGAGGCAGAGCAGACCAAGGTAGAATCATCTGCATATTGAATGATTTTGGCATCAGGAATTGCAGAGTGAAAGTTATTAATAAAGATGTTAAAAAGCGTTGGCCCTAGGATAGATCCCTGAGGTACACCAGTAGGAGTAGCTAAGAAGGGGGAGGTGGAGTTTTTCCATTTGACTGACTGTGATCTGTCTGATAGGTAGCTGGAGAACCAGGATAAAGTGCTTGGTGAAAGATGAAGATTTGAGAGATGAGAGAGGAGGTGTTTGTGGGAAACAGTATCGAAAGCTTTGGACAAATCTAGCAATACAGTAGTGACCAGGTGTCCAGAATCTCGGGCTTGATTGACAGTTTCTTGGAAAGACAGTAGGGCAGTTATGGTGCTGTGGCCTGGGCGGACGCCATGTTGCATAGGTGTAAGAAGATTGTTTTGGGTTAGAAAAAGCGTAAGTTGGAGGTGAACACACTTTTCAAGGATTTTAGAGATTGGTGAGAGTAGTGCAATAGGGCGGAAATTTGAAATATTGGTGCTTTTGCCTCCTTTGTGGAGAGGAAGAATATAAGCTGAGCGCCAGAGTTTGGGGGGACATATGATTCCTTTAAAGATCTGTTAATAATGCTGATTGGGAGAGCTATACCATCAGCAGCACATTTTATGAAAGAGGAGGGAATATTGTCAGGAGCATTAGAGCAAGGTTTAAGTTTGCATAGAAGTTTTTTTATAAAGTTAGTAGAGACCGGCTTGAGGTTGAACATAAGGGAGTGATTATTAGGGGAATTAGATGGGGAAGAGTGAGAGACTGGAAGGTTGTTGGGGAATGTCTTGGTTAGGTCTGATATTGTTTCTATGAAAAATGAATTAAAATCTGAGCTGATTTCAGGGTCTGATTTACTAGGGTCAGGACAGGGATTAATCTAGGAGCCAGGATTGAGAAGTGAATTAATAGATTTCCAGAATTGCTTAGGGTTTTTGTTGTTAGACTGGAGCCTAATATAGTAGGATTTTTTATCCTTGGTGATTAGCCGTTTCACATGGTTACAAAGTTGTTTATATTGAAGGAAGGTATTTGGCAGGTTACTTTTTTGGTAAAGCTTCCACAATTTGTCTGTTTGAAGCATAATTTGTTTAGTATGCTTGAATAGCCAAGGAGCTATATTAGTTTTTATTATTTTGTTTCTTAGTGGGGCTACAAAATTTAGGGTGTCTAGAAAGACAGAGTTGAAGTAGTCTGTAGCACTGTCAAGTGGGAGGGTTTTTAGAATTTGCCAGTCCATTTGTTTAAGCATATTAGAGAAGGTTGTGGGGTTAAAGTTACTAAGGTTGCGAGTAAGAATGTATTGATGCTGGTGAGGAGAAGAGTTAGTTGCACGTTGAATGAAAGCTGGGAAGTGGTCACTAATGGAATCAGGAATTGTGCCAGAGTTGGTTATTTTTTTTGGATCAGAGACTAGGATCCAGTCAATAGTAGATCCAGGGGGTTAGATTTGTTAGGTCGAGTGATAGGGTAGATTTTCTGAGTGAAGTTATAGAGGTTAATGGATAATGGATGGAGAGGGACTATTGACCTAGTTCCAGTCAATATTTACATCACCCAGAATGTAGGTTTCATATTTAATGTTAGTAGATGACCAGTGGAGGATATCTTCAAGGATAGAGATGTTGTTACCGGGAGATATATATAGAGCAATAAAGCAGATGTTTTTATGTTTGTTCGGTTTTAGTAGTCCAGCTGTAAGTTCAGTGTTATTGAATTGAGGAATTGGAATTTGGAGAGGAATTAAGGTGAATAGGTCAGAGTAGACTAAGGCAGTGCCACCGCCTTTTTTATTTAATCGGTCATTTCTAAGGATGTGAAATCCTGGGGGCAGGATCTCTGAATCGGACATATGGGGTTTAAGCCAAGTTTCAGAGATGGCTAGGATGTCTGGTTTGTTATGGCTTAGCCAAGCTTGAAATTGGTGGACTTTGTTGTTGAGACTCTGGGTGTTAATTGTGAAGATTTTTATGGAGTTGTAGGGGGTGGGAGGTACAGGGAAGAGGCATTAATAATGGTATTGGGACCGGGGTTGGGGTGGATATCACCAGCTAAGACTGGGTTGTTGAAGTTAATCTTGAGCCATTTGTATTTGAAAAGAATTTAGGAAGATCTAAGATTAGTTTGTGTCTGTTTTGTAGGAAAGGTGGAGAAGATTTTAGTGTGGAATAGGTGTATAGGCTTAGGCTAGAAGAGGGAAGGGGGAGATAGAGTGGAAGTGAGAGTAAGAGTAAGGAAAAAGGTTGGAGTGTGTGGAGGTTAATTTTGTAGGTAGAATTGGGCAGGCATTGGAGGACAATGAAGTGGTATAGCTTAAGGGAATTAGTAAAAGGAGGAGGAGGCAGGGTCCAGGTGGGTGTGGAGGATTATTAAAGGCATGTTTGTGCAAGGGGAGAAAGATTATATGTAGTTGGGGAGCAGAGAAAAAGGCTATGCAGGAGTGACCGTAGTAAGAGAAACAGATTTTCTTAGAATTGTAAGAAGGGGTGGGGAATGTAATTGATTAGGAAAGTAGAGTGAATGTAAGTAAGTGGGCTGGCTATAAATGGGTGGAGTAAGGAGGAAAGGTATCTATTTGGTTATTTAGGGAGGGGGGATGGGAAGAATAAATGTAGGAGTGGTGGGGGCGGGTGGAAATTGGGGACAGGGTAGGGGAGCAGAGCGAGCCCGCAGGGTGAACAGAGCGGGATACAACTAAAGGAAGAAGAGTCTGAGAGAACAATCTGTGAGCTGCTGATAACTGGGTTGCTACCAGGAGGGAAAGGGTAAGTATAGAGCTGGAAATTCTGTGTTACTGATAGTTGGGGGAATAGCTGGGTGCAGTTATTAAGTTATAAGTTTTTATATATATATATATATATATATATATATATATATATATATATATATATATATTGTGTGTGTATGGGTCTACTTCTAATGTTCAAACTTTCTAAACCTCGAATTGCTTATAGTAGTGACCATAAAATCGAAGTTTTGAAACTTTGAACCATTTAAATGGAGATCGCTGTACAGCCCGGAATGGTATAGTTACCATTTTCTGCGCTGTAGTGCAGTCTCAGAGCCAGTTTATTTAATTAACTGGCAGTGTGGGTGGTGCAGGGGGTCTCGACCATAAGAAATTCGAAGATTTGAAACGCTGAAATTTAGAAGTATACCCATATGTAATCTACACACACACACATGCGCGCGCAGATATGGGTCTACTTCACATGACTGAAATTTCATTTGACTGACTTTCTTTTGACCGTGACCAAAATACCCAATTTTCAAAATACTGAAAACTCACTTGACTGAAACCTTACAGTGCTAAAGTTGAAAATACTAACTTGTGAACCGTAGACATTCACACTTATAACACCAATAACTACCTCTTTCCAGAACTAAAAAAACAACTTACTCTTAACAGAAACTAGACGATAGGCAATGGCCCCCACACCCCCCCTAACTACATATGCTAACTCCAGGATCGCACTACAGTGGGGAAATGGGCATATACCTTTTACTTACCTTACAGTATTCTACACTCTGCCACTACTGCTGGTAATGCACAAAACATCCGCCTCATTATGTAAGATACTTCCCTTAAAAATGTAAACAGACATACCCACATATAGAAACACTACACTACTTTCTACATGACTTTCAGTATTCCGACAATCAGTACTATAAGTTACAGTAATTATCACAAGCAACTATAAAAAACAAAAATAGCAGAAGATCGCTGAAAAACAGTTCACAAACCACAGGTAATAGCGTATGAGAATTTAATTTCCGCTTTCGTCACAACTTCATCAGAATGCAATGAATGCAAAATTCAACCAGCTTAAATACCCCAATTAATTAAAACTCAATTGATTTAAATCAAAAATATAAAAATACATATTGTTAATGATATTAAAAATGCTTATGCATTAAAACAAGACATTAAATCTATATCTTTATACATGACTAATTTGCGGTGTTTTAAAAAACACTTCAAATTAATGCTTTCATTAAGTCCTGGAAAACTGTCTGATTTTAGTTTAACCTGCCATAAAGACTCCCGCTGTTCAATATAATTCTTAGTCTCCAGCCCTCCTGTCAGGTTTGCATATTTCCAAGACAGAAAATAAAAATTTCTTATAGGCAGTGCACAAAATAGAATGCTTATATAAAGCATTATTATGATCTTTAATTTTGATAGCATACAAGTGTTCTTTAATACGTGTGGCTAAAGTTCTCGTAGTCATCCCTACGTAAAAGGCAGGGCAAGAGGAACACATGCTAACATATACAACACCGCAAGTGTTACAATCAACAAATTCAGATACTTCTATGATTTTATCTGAAGTAATAATGTTGATGTAAGGTCCCTCCGAGATGTAACGGCAAATGTTACAATGCTGACACCAAAACATGCCTTTCTTCCTTATCAGAACTGAAGAATGATTTTTAACATGATGCTCCAAAATACTTTTAAGAGTGTTAGTTTTACGAAACACAAATTTGGGTTCAGAACCAACAATCTGGAAAATATCACGATTACCTTGAATAACTTTCCAGTTGTTCTGAACAATACCTTTAATTTTATAAATATCACTACTCATGTACAGAGAACAAAAAATATCATTACTAATGTTATGTGTGCCCATTTTAAATGTATTCTGAAAATTATGAGAACCATTAAGAATGGGAGGGAAATGAGTAAAACGTTTATTGTAAACTTCATTACCTGTATCAAATAAAAACTTATCATCATAACCTCTCTGTATAAACAAAGAAACTATAAAATGAAATTCAGAAATTAATATATCTTCTTTAGTAGTCATCCGACTAGCTCGGATAAATTACCCTGTAGGAATGTTTCTTCTGATGTGTTTAGGATGACCACTATTATTGTGTAAGTACCCATTGGTAAAAGTCTCCTTTCTGTGAATTTTACTTTGAAATTTATGTTCTTCAAAATCCCACCAAATGTGAGTGTCCAAAAAATTAACTGCTAGCCCAACATCACCTAGCGTGAATTGAAGATAACTAGAAAAAGAGTTAACCTGGTTAATTAAAGTGTGAACAGTGTCACTACTGCCCTCGATGATAAAAAAACAAATCATCAATAAATCTACAAAAAAAGAGAATATTAAACTTCTCTTTTAAAGTAGGGATGAACTCTAGTTCCCACCAGGCCATAACCAGGTTGGCATAGGCGGGGGCTGCAGGAGACTAACACTCTTAAAAGTATTTTGGAGCATCATGTTAAAAATCATTCTTCAGTTCTGATAAGGAAGAAAGGCATGTTTCGGTGTCAGCATTGTAACATTTGCCGTTACATCTCGGAGGGACCTTACATCAACATTATTACTTCAGATAAAATCATAGAAGTATCTGAATTTGTTGATTGTAACACTTGCGGTGTTGTATATGTTAGCATGTGTTCCTCTTGCCCTGCCTTTTACGTAGGGATGACTACGAGAACTTTAGCCACACGTATTAAAGAACACTTGTATGCTATCAAAATTAAAGATCATAATAATGCTTTATATAAGCATTCTATTTTGTGCACTGCCTATAAGAAATTTTTATTTTCTGTCTTGGAAATATGCAAACCTGACAGGAGGGATGGAGACTTTAAGAATTATATTGAACAGCGGGAGTCTTTATGGCAGGTTAAACTAAAATCAGATAGTTTTCCAGGACTTAATGAAAGCATTAATTTGAAGTGTTTTTTAAAACACCGCAAATTAGCCATGTATAAAGATATAGATTTAATGTCTTGTTTTAATGCATAAGCATTTTTAATATCATTAACAATATGTATTTTTGTATTTTTGATTTAAATCAATTTAGTTTTAATTAATTGGGGTTTTTAAGCTGGTTGAATTTTGCATTCATTGTATTCTGATGAAGTTGTGACGAAAGCGGAAATTAAATTCTCATACGCTATTACCTGTGGTTTGTGAACTGTTTTTCAGCGATCTTCTGCTATTTTTGTTTTTTATAGTTTTTTGGAGTTACTTGGCGTTTTTTTGTTGGAATTATCACAAGCAAGTCACAGGAGAATGGAACCCCACATCATGTCTATGGCTTCAATTCAGTATAATGAGTTTCAGTCAAATGAGTTTTCAGTGTTTTGAAAATTGTGTATTATGATCTCAGTCAAATGAAATTTCAGTCATATGAAGTAGACCCATACATATATATATATATATATATATATATATATATACATACATACATAAACACACACACACACACACACACACACACACACACACACACAAATATATATTGTTCTGGGGTTCCCAGTTATGAGTCATTTTCCTTTGTAAATCTCTCACAGCCTTTTAGATTTAGTTGCTCTTTCTTTTTGATTAATCTTTACAAGTTGCAGTTTGGTGATCATTCTCAAACCTGATTTGATTCCTGTCTTAAATCCAAAACCTTCCACATCATTGTAGGGGCCATGTTGTGTGTCTGATACTGGCCTGGCTTCAGGGAGTCCCAAGGCTGTTCCTTGGGACTTAGTGTATACTTTTTATTGATGACCTTATCTCTGATGATTTGATTCTCCTTAAATCTGACAAAAGTGACGCCATGATTCAAAGTTTATCATAGGATTTTTACATAATATGGAAGTATGAGACTTAAAAGAAGGAGCACTACTGTTTGTTCTCTTCTGCTTTCACGAATCGTAAAATATTGCTTTTGCAAGATCTCTTGTGGTTGATGTATCAGTATGTCAGATCTTAATTTATTTCATGTGCTTTACTTTATCAAGAGGCAAGAAAATGTTTTATGAATACACACTGTGTAGATTATATATAATTTATTGAGAGAGAGATACAGACATATATAAAAATGCATAATGTATACCTTTATAGGGAGGGGTATGAAAGTGCCCTTCTATCAGGAGGAGCAGGACAAAGACTGTTGTTTTATAATTTTTGGGGGGGCTTTTGAGTTGTCACTAGTCAGGCTTAAAAGGTTATGCCAACTTTAGATTTTTCATTTGCATTGTCGTGTGCCTTGGCTGAGGGAGTCTGTGTGTTTCACAGAAAATAGTTTGCCTGGTTCAAACTAAGAATATTTTAAATTATCTTTTATTGTCTGAGACCCACCAAAGACTCTAATATATTTCTCTTCGTCATCCATAAAACCTTAGACACATTTGCAGAAATACTATTGCTTAAATATTTAAGCATTTAGCATGGTCCTAGCTTATTCTCTCTTTTCTCCATTACATGGAATTAACCCTAAGGAGTACCAGGCTTAAAATCTAGAAACTAGTGATTGGCACTGCAAACCATCACTAGTGTATGATTTTGGGGTTTAGGCAGGAAACCTTGAGATTGCGGGATTTATGTCTTGCCTGAAATAATGCAGTCAGTTTGTACTAGAGACTGGAGCTTAGTAGGTATAGGAAATAAAATACATGTTAGCCCTAGAAAGCTAGGAACCCTAGTGGTAGGCACATTTCTGAGCAGATAACTGCTAACATTAGGCATGAAATGCATATATATGGATATAGGGCTATCAGACTGTGTTTACATATTACTCATAAAGACATCATTCTTATTTAAAAAAAGACCATTTTCATGGATAGGGAATACTGTCATTTAGTTAAATCATTAAGTGATTATCCTATTTTAGTGTCAGATCATGCCTTATTAGTGTTACATTTTCAAAGGGATCAGACCCTTTGGG
The DNA here is from genome assembly GCF_019279795.1 of Protopterus annectens. Lineage (NCBI taxonomy): Eukaryota > Metazoa > Chordata > Ceratodontiformes > Protopteridae > Protopterus > Protopterus annectens. The sequence continues at coordinate 1,437,273,977 of NC_056744.1, read as the reverse complement.
AAAAATGTGGACGGTGAATTTGTGTTTGTGAAGGAGTGTGAAAAGCCAAGCTGAAAACAAACTGTGAAGGATGGGGAGCAAAAATCGTTAGAGGTAAGGGACTCAGATGCCTGGGATGATATCAAAAGAGGTTTAATAGTTATACTAAAAGAACATAACACTTAGAAGGTGAAGTGAATAAGAACATTTGAAAGAGATCAGAAGGAATTGTAAACAGCACAAGAGAACATGGCAGCATGTATCCAAGGAGCACAAGTATCAGAATTTAAGGTGGCGGCAGACAAGTTATTAATAAAGTAGACTATGAAATGAAGTTGTTAAAATTGAGAGAGTCACTCTGGACAAACAAAATTTCTTAGCTCACAGACTGCTGGTAGACTGATTCATATGTTAACAGATGCCAGAAGAAAAGTTATAAGAGCATGGAAAGGGTCAATAAATTTGCAGACTGCTATACATATATTTAAGAACGCTAGACTTAAAAAAAAAAAAAAAGTAGGCATAACCAAGCCCCACCCAGTTGACTCTAGAGGTAACAGTAGCAGACATAAGACAGATTGTGAAAGAATTAAAATGAGGAAAAACATCAGGTCCAGGTGGTTTGCTAGTATAGTTATATAAATGGTGTGCAGAGCTGTTTATAAAGAATTGTACTGTTTTGGCTAACAAGTATTGTGAATAACTAAAATTCCAAATACATGGGCCTAGGAAATTGCTGTAATTGAGAAGTCCAGTAAAATCGCCCTACCCAAGTAAGTTCATACAAACCAGTCTCCATTTTGAACCAATATTATTCACTTCTCTGTTTGTTAAAAGGTTGGCTAGGCGTCTACCCACAGTAATGCATAGATCAAACAGTATTTATAACTGGCATAACTAAATTGGATAACAAAATGAAGATATTGTCTTTTACAAAGAGACCACTATTTTTGGCCACCTTAGAAGCTGAAAAATCATTCAGCAGAGGTAGCTCGTCCTTTATTGTTAATAATACAATGCATTTCTGCAACAGTTTATACAACTACTTAGGCAGCTGCATGCTTTAGCTACACCCAGGATAAAACTGATAGTAAAGATCTGTTGTTCTTCTTCTTTTGACTTTTCCCGGTTAGGGGTCGCCACAGCGGAACTCCGGTCCGCTAATGATTGGCAGTAGATTTTTACAGTGCCAAGGTGCCAGCTCGACGCTCAACCTTAAACGAAGGCACGCCCATTCATGCATGTCTTTCAAACACCACTCGACCGCGGGGAGGACATGCAAACTCCACACAGAAGGTGCTCCAGCCGAGATGATAGTAAAGATCTGTAGAGGTACCAAACATTGATGTCAATTATACCCTCTGCTGTTCGCTATATACCTTAAACCTTTTGCAGTAAATCTGAAAAAATTAATTACTGTATCAAATAAAAAGCAAAGATTAGCTAACTTTATGCGGGTAACCTTCTTATGCATCTTGCAACATTAGTCAAGAGATCTAGCCAAGGTATCTTTGGACAGCTTGCCAAGTACAAGATTAACATCTAGTACAGTTTTCAACCTTTCTTCCTTCTCAAAAATATGGAACAATACCTCTCATAATGTGGAACAAATGGCTAAAATGTGCAAAAAATAGTTTCAACCAGGAAGCTTATGTGGTGGTTAAATGTGTTACTTTATTCTTGGGGGGGGGGGGGGAATTTTGTTGATGAATTAAAATTTGTTGCTATTATTTACTGTGTTTATCATTTAAAAAGGTTCTTAAGATTGAATGTGTGATGACTGCCAAGATGGCTGTACACTGATCAACAGTTAATTTCAACTATTCTAGTGAGAAAAAAAATAAGCTGAAAAATAAGAGATACTGATATTGTCAACGTGAGTAAAATTCTGTTAATGGCTGGTAAGTACACTGCCTGAAGGACAGCAAAGAAGTTTAGAGAACCTGAAAGATAATCCACCAGAAAAGGTGAAGAGAAAACACTGGCTGAGAATAATCCTGCAGCTGTTCAGCAAAAAGTATTTCAGGCTTCAGCTTTGGTACAATAGATTGCTTCTAGTAATTTATAGTAAGTAGTAAATAAATAAATCTAATCACAAAGAGGTGATTAAAATAAGTAAAACATTGAACTCAGCACAAATAAAAGGCTGGAAAAATAGAAGAAATGTTTAACTGGCTATTCAGGTGAACTGATAAAAACTGCAAAATCAGAGTATCAAATGAAGAAAAGGCTAGTAGAGTATGAGACTTCTCAAGAAGGAGTGTTTCAAAACATGGTAGTTAGGTGACTTGGGTGTACAGAGAAAAACTGAGATCTTCTGCTGTATTAGTGAAACTGGAAGGAACAGGCTATTAATTTTATGAAAGCACAAATAAGCAACTGGACTGGTATGCTACATCAGGATTTGTTAATTGAAAGGACAAATCTAGTATATGCTCTAAAACTGTCCATGATCTGCAATTAGTAAAGATGCAATCATACCAGCAGAAAGGCTTGATCCTGACCAAAAAAAAAAAAAACTGAGTCAGAAGGGAAAAGTTCTAAAGTTAGAGGCAGCAATGTCTGTGGAACATTAATATTCAGTGTACACTAGGATGAACAGAAGCAAATGTATTGCACAAGTCAGAGAATGTAGATGCAGGTGTTGATCAAGTTGATGTGTCCAGCTGTCTTCAAAATATTTTTTTTTTCTGGAAGATCAGAAATTTTTGGATGAACAGGCTAAGAAAGAAATTAAAAAAAAAGTTTATCCAAAAAAAAGTGAGCCATCAAACAAAAGAGGACTGTTCCTGACAATAAAAGTCATAGAGAGACTTTACTAATGAAACCTTTTCCAATGTTCCAAAGGAAAATGCTTGCAAGACAGAAAAATAGCACACAACTTGACTGTAGAAGAATCTGAAGTACCTTGGATTTGAATTTGGTGTTGGGAGATGGAAATGAGCAGGAAGAAGACCAGCAACACTGACATTTAGTGAATGGAGTATAAAGCATCAATCATGTTTGTGAAATATGGCTGTGCAAGAAAACTGGCTGAAAAATACTGGACTTTTGACTTTGTTAAACTTGTGGGTGGACTCTAATGCATTTATTCTACTTTGTCATTAATGCTTAGAAGGACACTAAAATGGGAAAAGTAACTCTAAAACAATTTTTGTTTATATTATTTGTATAAAACATTTCAAGGTATAAACTGCATATTGTATATAGAAAATCAATTTTGTGTGGTCAGGTTTTTTTTAAATGATGGAGAGTCTTTTCAGTGACCATTGTGTGTGCTAAAGATATTAAAGTAAGCAAACATTGTTTTTTTTTTTTTTGTTGTAACAAATGTAGGGTTTACAGTATATTAAGAAACATTGAACAAAAACAAGCTTAATGTTAATATGCTATGATCTTTTGCTACTTGGTGGGGTGGTTTAAAAGTGCACTGATTAGTGAAAGAAAACTCTGTTCTATATAGTATATACTGTCTTTTCAGACTACTGCTAGTATGATTATTAGCTTGAATAAAAGCTGCAAGAATTATATGAAATATAAAGGGTTAATTTCGAATTAGTGTAAAATGCTGAAAAATAAGTAGTAGTAAGTGTGCTGGCATAGCTTAGTTAAAATTTGGTCATCCATGTAAAGGAGTATGTTATTGAGAAATAGTCTGTAAAAATAACTGCGCAGATGGCAGCTGGAAAGACTTCAACAAAGTAAAGGGACGCAACATCAAGCAAGATAAAATTGAAACATTAGATAGTGCTGGAACACCACGTTTCAGATAACTGAGTTTCCTTGGACCACCAAGCTTAAATCAAGGACGAATCATAAATTAGAAGAACAAAGAAAAACTGTTATACAAAGAAAAAACTGTGTTACATCAGACTTTGAGAAAAATACCAGACCTTCTGGTATAAATGTAACTGTGCATAAACAAGCTTTGGATATTTGCCATAGAGAGCTGACAGCATTTGTGTTACATGCTTGTAGATCTGAAAAGAAAGTGTGAAAGTAAAGCGTATTAATTGAAACGGTTATCTTCGTGTATTTACTAACTAAAACAGTTATGTTCTTGTATTTATTGTACTTAGTACAATACAGTAATAAGACTAGTTGATCACAATAAGTAGTTAAATGTACTTTGGTATCCTTGCATGTAAATGCAGGTAACAGCAAGATAAACAGAAAGATGTGCATAGAGTTCTTAAAATTTTTCACTTATATTATATGTAGAATTAAGGTTTGTTTACTTATTTTTTCAAGACCGAATGCTTAGATTAATGCCCTTGGCTTAAGCTATAAACAAGTGTTTTGTATTTTTTTTCACATGCAAGTAGGCATTGAAAAGAAGACAAAATGATGAAAGCCATGAACATGGCAAGTTTCTTACATCTGCAAAGATGTTAGCTTGATATTTTTTCCATTAGTAAATGTCCAGTGGAAGTCAAAAAGTGTACAGCTGAAGGCAGTTGGACATTCTGTTCATTCTTGAATACTTTTACATGGTGACTAGCTGTCTGCAGGTGCAAGCAGTTAATCTTCCGAGTTCTGGACATTGTCTTCTAAGAGATATGAAAAAATTAAAGGTACAGTTACAATCAATTTAGTGAAAAATAAAGTTTGATATTACTGGAAGTGATTTATAGTTAGTAGCTTCCCTAGTGGCCTTAATTCTTTAATGCATTTAATAGAACAGTGTGCAAAGTAGTCATATTTAAAGATAGCCAGTGAACTTTTTCTTTGGGTTTAAAGTTAATGTTTTCTGAAAGTGTACAAGTCATTTTGCACAGCTGGGAGGGGAACGGAGGTAAGAAAAGAACAGACAGCAATCAGTGTAAGTGGGAACAGTGGCTGTAGCATGCACCTTCCTATGGGTATCCTTAATTTTAGATTAGGTAATTCTCTGGAATTTTGAAGGTGTACATAGTTTTGCATGTGTGTTCTAAGTTAATAGGAGGATGTGGTGTTCTGAAAAATTATTTTTTGAGGGATTTCATTAAAACAAAAAGTGCTGAAAATGTGACATAGATTCATTTGGAAATGAGAAGATACCACTGTATAAAAGATCAGCCTGCCAACAGCGTGTGCTTTGTAACACACAGGTTGGAAATGCACATTCAAAAAACTCTTGTGTAATAGGTTGCAACAGTAGCATTTTTATCGTAATGGCCACACTGTCCATATTATCTTGGAATGTGAAAGGCGTTACAGGTATAGACAGAGTACTGAATTATACTAAGACATACGGAGTGTAAATTGCAGTTCTGCAGGAGACACATTTGGAAAGAAATGAGCTTTTGAATTTGACAAAGAAAGGATTTTAGGATGTATATTCAGCAGAATATCAGAGACAAAGGAAAAGGGGAGTAATTATACTAATTACTAAAGGGACTCCAATAGAAATAGAAATGAAAAGAGACAATAATGGTAAATCTGTGCTAGTAAGGAGCTAATAAGGGTGGAGGATTATGCTGGCTTCTCTTTCTATTCCACCAAAAACTGCTGTTATGGAGCTTAATAAAATTTGAGGAGAAATAGGCAGCTTTCAACAGAGAATGCTACTTATAGGTGGGAATTATAACTTGATTTACAGTAGTGTGGATGTATCGGGGGATTTAGAAGGGAAAACATAACAAAATAGGGGAGATTTCTAAAGACATTTTTGAAAATAATTGGTATTTACGATTTGAATTCAGGATCTGGAACTCTGACAGAATTTACATATTCCTCAAAGTACAATAACTGGGCTAGACTAGATAGAAATTCTGATTCACAAGAATTTGTGCATTTAATTGAAAGCTTTGACACATATACAGTAACTATTGCAGATTATTCAGAGAAAAACTACGATACCAATCCAGGTTAATGAAGTAAAAATGAGACACTGGTGCTTTTCCATCTACCTGTTAAAGTACAAGACTCTAAGAAATAGGTTAATCATTATTCGAGAGAGATTAGGGAAGACAGAGATGTCTTCAGAAGGTATAGCTAGTGAGTGGGATAAAATGAAAATGGAGATAAAAATGGGGTAGAAATAAAAGTGAGAGGTATGGTTAAGAAGTAATAGGAATTACTTAGACTGGCTGGCAAAGGTTGAAGTATTGCAGAATAAGGGAAGTCTCTCAGAACAAGAAGAGGTGGAAATGCAGAGTGCTAGAGAGAAAGTAAGGGAGTATCTGGATAATGTACATGAGTTTAGAAAGATTGCTGTTAAGCAACTATTTTTTGATAATAGCTCCAGAGCTCAAAAGCTTTTAGCACAATTAAGTCCCGAGGTGTTAGAGATATTTCCGATATTTTGCGAAAGTTTGTATAAAGCAGAAAAGGGGTAGGAATCAAGAAATGGCACAAATGGGAATATTTATAAAAGACTAAATTATGCCAAGGTTAGAGGGTAGATGGGTTTAAACAGCTAACTGTTAAGATAGGAAGGACTGAGATAAAAATGGTGATGTATAGTCAGTCTTTAGGAAGGTCTCCAGGAATAGATGGTATTCTTATGGAAGTTTGGAAGTTAGGTAAGAAAGTAATAAAGATCTTGGAGATTGTCTAACAGTATTTTAAAAGGTGGGAAAGCATCAGCGTCTTGGAAGAAAGCTGTACTGGCTCTATTACCTAAGGACGATAAAGACCCAGCTTCATATAGATTCATTTCAGTTTTAAACCACAGTTATAAATTGTTTGTCTACACTAACTAAAAGAATGGCAAAAGTGTTACCAAAATTGATAGATATGGAGCAGTGTAGTTTTGTGGAGGGGAGGCAAACCTTTCACAAAATTAACAGAACAATGACGATCCAGAGGGAAGTAGAATGTAAGAAAATGCCAATGTTGATAGTAGGTCTTGATGTAGAGAGAGAATTTGTCAAAGTAAGCTTGGATTTTATGAGTAGGGCAGTGGAAGTATTTGTTTTCCCTGATATAATAATAATAAGGTTAATTTGAAGGATATATGAAGGATTTGGAGCAAGAATTAAAGTGGGAGGGTTCCTCTCTGATAAGTTGTGTTTGAACAGAACCACCAGGCAGGGGTGTCCTTTTTCCTTTGTCTTAATTTGCTTTATACTTAGAGCTGTCGGCGAAGAAAATAAGGGACTCAAATGCAAGGATATATTAATATGGTAATCTAGAAAAGTTGGCTTTATTTGCAGGTATTATTTTGTACCTGATAAATCCAGAAAAAGCCCTCTCTGTGTTGTGGAACATTGAGACTGTTTCAGTTCTTTGAGTTAAATTAATGAAGATAAAACAAAGCCTATAGCTGTAAGATATGTACCCACTCACGAATTGTTTCAGTAATACCCGTATTTATTGGGACATAGTAAAATAAAGTATTAAGGAGTATGGATTTAAAAGGCTTGTGTTATTATAGCTAAGGATGTGTGGGAAGAGAAAACAAAGGATGCTGCAAAAACTGAGAAACTGCAAGCTGTTTTTATGGATATGGAGAGTAAGATGCAAGGAGTGAAAATGTTTAGTCTGTTTGGTTTTAAGTTTGGGTCAGGCATAATTTAATAAGGAGTTTGTGAGTGGAAGATGGCAAGTGTGATAAGGTGAGCCTTCCAGTAAAAAGTAAAGTGGTTTAGAATTGCCTGATTTGATGGGATATTTTAGAGCTACACAGTTAAGATTCATGTACTTAACCCAAGCAGAAGGTAATAATCCAAAATTGAAAGAGGTGATGAAGCAGGAGGAGTCCATGGAATATAGAGCGAGTGGGACTGTGGATGCAAATCCTTAAGGAGAATAACAACCATATAGAATACACTATTCATAAAGCAACAGAAAGTATTCAAATAACTAAGCTAACACAACATTGGAGAAAGGAGATTTTGTCATTAGGGTTGACTGCAAGTAGTGGTACAAAAAAATAAGAAAGTGAGGACTGGAGTTTATTGGAGAAAACTGTCAAAGGAACCAACATATTGGGAGCAAATTACTAGAGAGGGAAAGATAAGAGTAGGATGAGGACAAGAAGACATTTGGAGTGCACACTAGAGACTACAGGCTAGGATTCCATGAGAAAATCCAGAAGTCTTCGTTTGACTCCATCATACCAGATTGTGTTTCTGGGATGTCTGTTAGACCCCTCAGTATAAAGCTTTTCTTCCACAGAAAGAAATGTATGTTTACATCTGTTGCAAAGGCTTTCCACACTGACTTGTCATTGAGAAAGGAATACCTCAATATTCTAGGTCTTATGGCATCCGTGATTCTCAAGATACCCATGACAAGACTCCATGTGAGAAAAATACGATGTTATGTGATCCTATCTCGCCTACATTCTGAATGATGGGTTCGGAGCCGATCCCTCGGCTCCGACTCGGCACGCTTATGCCAAAGAGCGAAGTCTCTTATTGGCTGAGCTTTACTATATCCCAGGATGCACCACCATCAGTCCCCCAGATCTCGTTTGCCGCTTAACTGCAAAGACGTGGTCTCGAGCTGGCTGGGCTGAGTAGCTTTTATTAACTACTTTTTCTGTCAGTTTTTTGTGCTTGTATATCACAAAAGCCGTTTTAACGGCTATTGCTGCCTGTTGTGTACGTTTGAGTAGAGAATTTCTTGTGTGTGATTGAGTAGAGTTTGTTTCGGCCAGGACAGGAAAAATCCCTTTCAATCCAGGGCCTTTCGGTCAAACTGTATAACTGAACTTTTTAGTGTTTTAAAGTTCCCGGTTATTACACCTAAGGTTGTGTTTTTACACTGTTTCTGTAAGCCTTCGGTTTTTTGTCATAAGCGAATCTACAGTTGTTAATTTTCCTGTCAGAAATTGTTTAACATGTCTCAAGCCCCTAGGCCTTCGGGCTTTAAAAAATGTACTAAATGTGCTTTTAAGATGTCTGTTACTGATGACCATCTACTTTGTGTTTATTGTTTAGGGGCAAAGCACTTGCAGGAGTCATGCAGCGTATGTCACGCTTTTTCCTCTAGGGTCCTCCAGGAGAGGAAAAATAAATTAATTCTTAAAGGGTTGATTAAACCCTCTTTTGAAGAAGCCTTGTCTTCCGCTCCGACTCCTGCCAAAAAGAAAAGGGCTTCGGCTCCGACCAGTCCGTCGGATCCGACTGCCAAGAGACCTAGGCAGGCCTCTCCTTCGGCTCCAAAGACTTGAGCCGAGGTCGAACAGTCTGCCTCGATGCCTCCAGTATCGACTCCTCTGGCCGGAGCCGATGGCTGGGGCATCGAGGCGGGTCACCGTCGGCTCCACTGCTCGGAGCCGACAAGGGTCGCCGCTCAGACACTTCCTCCTCGGTGCGGAAGTCTACCTCGGCACCGATGGAATCTGGTGTGTGTGTTTCCTCGGCGCCGATTCTCATCGAGTCGCCTCGGAGCCGGTCCCCTAGTCCCTTGGGGCCGAGGGAGAGGTCTTCTCGAACCCGTTCTGTTTCCTCTCGGTCTTCGAGAATGTCGGATTCGGATATAGACAGGGTGCTCCAAAGACTTTTCCAGTCCCCAGTCTTCCAAAAATTTGTTTCGGCTCCGACCCAGTTGGCTTCGGAGCCGATGACCATGACCCACCCCATTGCTATTCCTCCTCCGACTGCTTCGGCTCCGTCGGAGCAGGTGCTCTTGGAACCGGTGGAGATCTCAGGGTCGGCTCCGACCCTTACTCCAACCCGGGCCCTCGGGTCCGAGTTTGGTACGCGGACTTCTTCGGCTGGACCCGAGGTGATGTTTGGGACCGATGCTTTGGTTCGAGCCTCCCTCTCGGTGCTTGGCTGCGGGACTTCCGTCTACTGTCATGGCCCCGGAGACTGGACGCTCCCAGGATTCTGGAGGTCCGGCTTTCAGAGCCATGAGGAGTGCCTTGGCCAAATCCTCTTCAGCCATCTCTCCGGTTTTACTAGCACCTTCCCTGGGCGTGGAGACTGGGTCTTTGGCAGTTCCCCTGTCCGTAGCCAGCGGAGCCCCGAGGCCTGAGGTTACCCCCAGTGGGGGTTCCCCTCCTCCTGAGGGTTCTTCGGAGTTATCTTCAGAGGAACCCCCAAGGAAGAGATCGTGCAAGAGGAAGCACGTGGACTCCCCCGAGTCTATCACATCGGACACGGATATGGATGATGCAGAGGGGTCCCCTAAGTCGTCCTCGGATGATGTCTCCTTTGCAGACATCTTAGAGATCCTCAAACAACGAGGCGGCTGGATGTCCAAACCCCCCTCTGCGGACGAATCAGTGCTCCTCAAGGCCTTTGGGGCTCAGCCCTCCGCCTCCTGGGTATCTCCGCCCTTCGAGCTTCTGGATTTAGTTTGTCGAAGGGCGTGGGAACACCCGGATACCGTGGAACCAGTCCCTTCTCGTCCAAACAAATTCTTATCTGCTCCCCCCGAGAAGGAGTTCCTTACTAAAGGCGTGGCTGTAGATGCCATGGTGGTGGCATCTGCTACACAGCAGGACGTGGCAGAGGCTTCAACGTCCATCCATCCTCCTAATAAGGAGTCTAGGAGTATGGATAGGTACGGGAAGCGCACCCTGACTTCAGCGGCCTTTACCTTAAGGTCTCTGAATTATTTGGCACATTTTACCAGGCTTCAGAGGGATCTAGTCAAGGAGTTGTCAGACTCCCTCTCGGGTAACCTACCTGAGCAGCTAGCCCAGTCCGTTAGCTCTCAGTTGGCTACCCTTACGTCAATTGCTAACTCGTCCATGAGGCTCATTTCCTATGCGGCCGAAGGGGCGGGTAGAGCGGCAGGCACAGGCGTGGCTCTCGTAGACAAGCCTGGCTCGCTTGTGTCAGTTCGGAGGCCTTCAAGTCTTCCTTCGCCGACGCTCCCTTTGATGGGTCCTCATTGTTTGGACCCAAGGTGAAAGACACCCTTACCGCTGTGAGCAAGAGGGAAAACGTTATCTGCCGTAGGGGCCCGTTATTCCACTCCCTTCGGCCTTACCCCAAGGCCAAAGGAGGGAAAATGTGGTTCGAAAATCTCGCAAGTTTTTCTCCCAACAGCAGGAAGATTCCCCATCCAGAGGCAGAGGCGGGAAATTTTTCAGGGAGACGCCGTCCCAGAGGCGGCAGAGGGCCCGCAATTCTGGAGACCATGAGTCCTTTCGTGGCTCTTCAGCCTCCCACACGACATGAGGGATTGCCCGGCTGTGCTGCTCGAGCCAGTCGGGTGTCGTTTTGCCAAGCACCTAAGAGCCTGGGAATCAATCACTCATGACAGATGGGTGCTTCGGATAATTGCCGGAGGTTACACCATCCCATTCAAATACTCACCCCCTCCGTCCAAGAGAATCCCGGACCCACCACCCAGTCAAAGGGAAATAGCAGCCGCAGAAGCTTCAAAGCTGCTACAAAAAGGAGTCATCCAACCGGTCCCCACAGACCAAATCGGATCAGGAAATTACTCCAGGTTCTTTTTAGTGCCAAAAAAGACAGGGGACCTGAGACCAATATTGGATCTCAGCAGACTGAACCTATCCGTTACGAAATCCAAATTCCGAATGGTCACGTTGCAATCCATTCTCCCGTTGTTGGAGAAGGATGTTTGGATGTGCTCCATAGACCTCAAGGACGCCTATTATCATATACCGATGCATCAGGCGTCCAGAAGGTATCTGCGCTTCAGCCTGGGAGCCAGTCATTACCAATTTTGTGCTCTGCCCTTTGGTCTCACCACAGCCCCCAGGGTGTTCACCAAGTGTTTGGCAGTAGTGACGGCTCACCTGAGGAGCCTTGGATTCCAAGTGTTTCCCTATCTCGACGACTGGCTCCTGACTGCCACCACCAGGCATCTACTTATGGACAACCTCAAAGCCACCATCTCCCTGGGTGTTTCCCTGGGGATTACATTCAATTGGTCAAAGTCTGTCTTGCTGCCCTCTCAGCGCATAAAGTTTATAGGAGCAGAGATAGACTCAAGATTGATGCGTGTCTTTCTTCCTGCCGAAAGGATCCGAACCTTACAGCGCCAAGTTCAAGCTCTGATCTCGAGATCCAAAGCCCCAGCCAGGATGGTCCTACAGGTTCTAGGCTTAATGTCTGCCACGGTACTTTTAGTTCCTCTAGCAAGGTTACACATGAGGATTCTTCAGTGGCTCTTATCAACTCAATGGTCCTATCAAGATCTTCCCCTCAATCATCACATCATGATTACGGATATATGCAAAAGGGACCTGCGCTGGTGGCTTCAGACATCCAACTTGGATCAGGGAAAACCCTTTGTTCTCCCCCCTCCAGTGGTTACCCTGACGACAGATGCCTCCCAGATAGGGTGGGGGGGGCATTGTCTGGGCAGGCTAGTTCAGGGCTCCTGGCTTCCGGACGAAGCTCTTCTCCACATCAACGTGTTGGAGATGAGGGCTGTACTTCTATCCCTACAGGCCTTACACAAGTTCCTTCCTCAGGGCATCATCGCCATCCACACAGACAACATGTCGGTGGTTTGGTATCTGAACAAACAAGGAGGGACCAGATCGTATCCCCTTTGCAGAGAGGCCATGAGAGTGTGGGAATGGGCTGTAGCTACCAACCGCTTCTTGGTAGCGACCCACATCCCGGGAAAGTCAAATGTATTGGCGGACAAATTAAGCAGGACAATTCTCTCTCCTCACGAATGGTCTCTAAACCGCACAGTAGCAGCCCAGGTTTTCAAGAGATGGGGGCTGCCGTGCTGCGACCTATTTGCGACTCCACAAAACACCAAGTGCCAAAGGTTCTTCTCCTTGATTCCACATCAGGAAGTACCAGCCATGGATGCTCTAGCACAACCCTGGCCAACAGGGTTGCTTTATGCTTTTCCTCCAATTCCTCTCCTTCCCAAAGTCATTCAAAAAGCTTCTCAGCTAAAGTCTTCAATGATTCTGATTGCCCCATACTGGCCTCGTCAGATATGGTTTCCTTACCTGAAAAAGCATGCAGTGGACGATCCGTGGACCTTAGACCTGATCCCGGATTTGCTAATCCATCAGTCGGGACATTGGCATCAGTCCCTTCAATCTCTGAAATTGACAGCTTGGCTTCTCCACTTCCGACCTTAGTTAGAAGTCATACACTAGACCCGGAAGTTGTTCACATTTTATCTTCGGCCCACAAACCCACCACTAACAAATTGTACCTCAGTAAGTGGAAGAGGTTTGCTATCTGGGCTCAACTCAAGGGCTTAGACCCTATCACTGCTCCTGTCCCAGAGGTTTTGAAATTCTTAACATCCCTATTTAATCAGGGATCTTCTGTCTCGACTATTAAAGTTCAACTAGCTGCTATCTCTAAATTCCATGAATCCACGGATCCTCCTTTGATGAGCAGCAGACTATGCAAAACATTCATTAAAGGTGCGAGTCTGTTAAGACCACCAGTTTTCCATCCTGCACCTCCGTGGGATCTTGATTTAGTGCTTCGCGCATTAACATCTCCCCCTTTTGAACCGGCTGCTACATGCGAATTAAAATATCTGTCATGGAAAACGGCATTCTTAGTGGCTATTACTTGGCAAGAAGAGTCTCAGAGCTTCAAGCCCTGTCTATTAAACCACCATATTTGATTTTCCACAAAGATAGAGTATCTCTTAGGCCTAATCCATCCTTTGTCCCAAAGGTCTGCTCTAGTTTCTGTCTTCAACAATCTCTAGAACTACCAGTTTTCTTTCCAAAATTCTCTAATGAAGCAGAATACACTCTCCATAAATTGGATGTTCACAGGCAATTACGTTTCTATTTAGACAGGACTCAGCAACTTCGTAAGTCAGACCAGTTGTTTGTGTCCTTCTCAGATAATAAATTGGGCCAAACCATCACAAAAGCTACAATCTCAAAATGGATCAGAGATTGCATAACTCAGACCTATTCTTCTTCAAATAAGCAACTTGCATCATCTATCAAAGCTCATTCTACCAGAGCTATGGCTACTTCTATAGCTTTTCATTCCAAGCTCGCTATTTCGGAAATTTGTGCTGCGGCTACTTGGTCCAACCCGCACACTTTCATTTCCCATTACAAATTGGATGTGGCATCTAAAGGACGAGCTTCATTTGGTTCCACGGTACTCAGGAGTGTTTTCCAGTGAGCCACCCAGGATTCAGGTGCTAGGGGCGCTGTCCCATCATTCAGAATGTAGGCGAGATAGGATCACATAACATCTTTTAGTTATGTACTCACCATAACTTCAGATGTTTGGGATCCATCTACCCATTCCTGATACACCCTCCTTCCCCTGCCTTGCAGATCAGAAGAGATAGAACGGTTTTGAGCTCCACTGTTTTTATCTTGTTTCATCTGACGATGTTATATAAGCAGGGTATGCATGTGTGCATGTATGCGGACAAACTAGATCTGGGGGACTGATGGTGGTGCATCCTGGGATATAGTAAAGCTCAGCCAATAAGAGACTTCGCTCTTTGGCATAAGCGTGCCGAGTCGGAGCCGAGGGATCGGCTCCGAACCCATCATTCAGAATGTAGGCGAGATGGATCCCAAACATCTGAAGTTATGGTGAGTACATAACTAAAAGATATCCAAAGTCTCTTTGGTCCCAGCTCCAACATCCATGGTCATTTTCAAATTCTACTTCTGAGATTTGTATAAAAAAAATCACATCAAATATGTCTGAATCCAGGCCTCCCCTTCTCTCCTGCTCCAAGGCAGTCAGTCACAACAGATGCCTTGGGCTTTGCTTGGGGAGCAGTAAAGTGAAAGGTTTGTGGGACAAGAAAGGCCAACACAGGCACATAAACATAAGCGAGATGTTGGCTATTTTATCTGTGGTACCCAGAACCTCTTCAGGTAGTCACAGATAATACCACAGTGATGTGATACATAAGAAAGGGGGAACCAGATGTTTCTTCCATGCAGACTATCCATGTTTGCATGGGCTATAGCTTTACAGCACTATCTTATTCTACAGGCATTTTACATTCCATCGGACCAAAATTGTGTGTCAGACAAGCTGAGCAGGCCAAAGGCAGACCCTCACAAATGAAAACTATATCAGGGTCTTTTTTAGATTTGAACAATCTGTGAGGAATTCATGTGCACCTTTTGTCTTCTTTCTGAACAATCAACTGTTAAAATTCTGTAGCAAGACTCAATGCAGGAAGGCCTGGAAGATGGACACCTTTTTTGTCCTTGGATAAAAATGGTCCTGTATGCTTTTTCATTGTTTCCACTGATACCCATGGTACTCCTGAAGATTCAGGAGGAGGCCCTGCAAGATCATTGTCAGCAACTCCCTTCTGACCCAGGCAACAGTGGTTCTCCCTCCCTTCTCTTGGAAATAGCCAGGAGCGATTACCACAAGATTACTCTGACTGGATTTACTGGAAGAGCTCACTCCGACTCTACCATAGATTGCTGTGAGGGGAAAGATTAGTTTGCTTTTCTTGTTTTGCGTTCTTATAATTTGTTTTGCTTCATTGCCTTCTATATTGTGATGTATTTTCATTATACTGTTTTAATTGTATTGTATTCTGCTTTCAATTGCATATTTACATAGCTTTAGGCACCTGCAAAACCCACAGCTGCAAGGGTCCCATAACAACTTGCTGATAAGGAGGGCCTCAAAGAAAACAAGAGTAGCATCCAGCTGCTATGGATGCAAGTCAAGCTGGTTACGGTCTTCACGTCTTTATTTTTTTTAAACTGGGCAAGAGCAGAGAATGAAACGCACACCATGGTAAATCTGCAGTCTTTCAGGTTCGCTGCATGCAAAAAATGAATTTGACCGGTTGCAACATTTTAGCCCTTTGTTTTTTCTCCAACATAAAAGTGAACAAGTTGATGTCATCCAAAAGTTGCAGTCTTTCAGGTTAATTTCTTGCAAAAACAAGACCTGATTGAATGCAGCATTTTACTCAATTCCACTTCTGTTTTTGAATTTCTTGCCACACCCCTCATAAATTTTGTTTCTTTCTGGTAAATGACTGAGGATTACAATCTTTCAGTAATGCCAGATATAATTTCATGCTTCGTATTGCTCAAGAAATACATATTGATGCAAAACCTGTTCCATTAACTTTTTTAGCCAAATTAACATAATATTTAAAAATTATACCAGAATGAAGACTGTTTTCCCAGCATACTTCTCATACTTTATTCTGATTTATATCCCCATGAATGCTCCCAAATTAGTAAACTAGATCTCCATTTACACAAGTAATGGGCAACCGCCAGAGTTGTAAATATATTCCATTTGAGGAGTACTTTAAACAAGATGGTTTTGCTTTGTATTTTATTAAAAATCACATTAGGTAAATTTCACTGAAAGTACTTCTCTGCTTCAGGGTTACATTCCCACGGTTGTTGAGTCAGTATGTGCTAGCTGCTGCAACACAATTGGAGACTGCACTCAACTGACTACTTGTTCTGACTACATTGATTGGATCCGTAGTGTGTGTGTTTGTGTGTGTGTGTATGTGTATGTAAAAGCAGCGGAGGTTTTTATTTTCTTTATTTATCCTTTGTGGACCAGGTTAGTCCCACTAGGCTAGCAGCCTTTTTTCAGGGGAGTTCTGAGGTGGTATTTATATTACTAGGGGAAGTTTGTCAAGGGCTTCTTGAAACTTCCCACTACTCCTTTTGATAGGTGCAGTGCAGTCTTTTACATCCACCTGAGCTATGACCAATTCAAGTAGATGGGGCCTCTGTTTAACATCTCATCCAAAGGATGGCACACTCAGAAGTGCAACACCCCCCCTAGTGCACTGCAGTGTAAGCAATTTTTCTACCTGATGTGGAAAAAGAGCTAACAACCTTCTGCAGCAAAGGCAAATGTGCTACCTGTTGTGCCACTGACACTATGCTAGCAATTGTGGTGAGAAACAATAGGCGAAAGAAAGAAAGTAGTCTTGTTCATCTGTGAATTTGGTCTTTTTTTTTTCCCCTTTGAATTGATTTATTTTCTGGGAAAAAATAAAGGAGTCCATTTCTTTCGGTACTGTTTTGTGCTTTTTATTTGTAAGCTAAAATGAACTGGGAAAAACTCTGCAGCCATTTGTAAGTAAGTTGCAGCAACATATTTGCTGGTTGTGGGAATTTGTATTGGATGAAGTTGGTATCTCACACACACACACACACACATTTGCAGTATACTTTGTTTTTAAGGCGAGTGCCAGGCATCCAAATGATGAATCTTGGAACAGAATGGCTTTGAGCTTCCTGAATGTTTCTGTGATAGAGGAAGGTAGTTTGGGAAAGAGATGCACTAATTTTTGAGTGGGAAAGAAAAGAGAATGCTAGTGGGGCATATTGCTAGGTGCTTAGATTTAGCAATTTGTAGTTTAGCATAGAGAGGAAACAGGAACATTAGATAACTGTAGCAGATACCCAGCATTGTTACTTGAGTGACAAGCTTATTTAATTTAGAATAATATGATAATTATATGTATATATAGATTTTTTGGTAAGAAATACCTAGTTTAAAAAGCCAGTTTTTGTTATCTACTGGTTGTAATTGTGTATCTGTGCACATATACATACATATATATATATATATATATATATATATATATATATATATATGTGTGTGTGTGTTTTATATATATATATATATATATATATATATATATATATATGTGTGTGTGTGTGTATATATATATATATATATGTATATATATATATAAATGTGTGTGTGTATGTATGTATATATATATATATATATATATATATATATATAATGTGTGCACACTAAACCCCACAGCACTTCGTGCAACTACACACAAATGTGGCGCTTAAACACAAAGTTACAGTTTTAACAGAAATTAACCAAGAGGAATGACAAAAACTGAGCCTTTTTCCAGCAATCCCCAACTCATACGGGTCCTGGGCTACACACTTCTGCCACAAGGGTGCAGGAGGGCCTTCTTAATGTAGAGGATGGCTGGTTTTATTGATCAGGTAATACCAGACAGCCTAGATTCAACAAATCTGAATCTAGCCTATGCTATGAAACACAGAAGTACTGGAAATTCAAAGTGCAGAAAAAAACAGGCACAGCAGTAGAAACAGCAAAAAATGAAGCAACAATTAAGCAAAATGCAGTTCAAAAAAGTGCAACACAAGCTTAAAATACACTTTTTTTTGTTCAACACAGTGGATGCCTTGGATTTAGTTCAGATTCACTCCAGTTCTCTGGCTAAAATGCAAGTGAAATTAAAACAGTTTTAACACAAGTTAACCAACAGGAAAGCCCAAAACTGAGCCCTTTTCCAGCAATCCATAACTCAGATGCGTCCTGAGCTACACACTTCTCATCTTGGAATTGGTGCTACTGTTTTGCTTCTGGTGAGAGAAGAAGCAAAGGGGCACTGTATCCCAGCAGCGTGAAGCTGTGGTGAGACCACCACTAGTAATAGCCAGGTAGTAGCCAATTTGGTGAATCCCCACTGTTAATCATTCTTGACAAAGCCATTTTTTTTTTCTTTTCGGTAAGTACTGCTTAACTGGCTACACTCGAGCCTAACTTCAAAATATCTCCCTAAATACTTCATCCATAAGTTATCCGGGTCTATTTTAGTAGTTTCCCCTCAAGTGTTTGGCAGTGCTCTGTATAGTTGCCAGCACCTTGAGATGACATTTTTCCTATAAAAGCACCCTTAAAATTTCACCAGTAGCTAGTTACACACAGGGCAGCTAGCTTGCAGGGACAACCATAGCCCCCAAAGGTGGGAACCAGTTACTCCTAACATTACTTTATATTCCCACCGCAGCCTTCTGCTCAGTACATAAGAGCCTGTTGCCATGGATGTGAACTTTCCTACTATTTCTGTTACCAGCATGGTGGATATGGACATCCTTAGGGTATGTAGAAATTGCGTCATGTTTACTGACAACCAGCTATTTCTCAAGCAAAGTAATAAAGTATGTGAGAGGTGTATTTACACAGTGTCACTGGAGACAATGCTCTCGCGTAAAAGCACTCCTAATGTCTATAAGTTGCCTGTAGTACAGGTGCTGCACCCATCACACACAGTACAAAGCAGGCACACAGATCCACATATTCTGAGGCACTTAAATGCAGCCATCCTAAACCCCAGAGACGACCTAGCTGAAGTACACATAAACGCCCACCGCAGCCCCGAATGCACTCTTTCAAATCAACACATATGGTCGCATCTCATTAAGCCTGTACTAAGGCCACACCACACAATCCATAAACGAAACAGCAAAGGCACTAAATACTGACTAAGAAATCCAAACAAAGGTGCCAAAGGACCAAGGAAGCACTTTAGGTAACTCCACTAAAAGTTTATTCAAATATTCCACTTAAAAACGTAGAAAGTACTAAAATAAATTAACGCTCTTATAACATCAACTGTAAAATACGCGTTTTCGTCCATACACATAGGACTTCATCAGATAAATGCTTTTAGTTCACATTTGCACTTATATAACTTAGTTTAATGATGTAATTAGTAAAAAACCAATAGAACAGCTTCAATTAATTCAAACTGACAAATCAGTAACATCCTACTAGTTAATATTCATGCCTATCTTGTTCAGGGAGTGTCTTCATACCATATAAGGTTTACACTTTTATAACCCTTTTTCTTATAGTGGAACAATATTTAATAATCTAATAAATCTCATAATAAATACTTTGATTTAAAAACTAGCAGATAAGTGAGTGATAAATAATATAAATATGTAAATATACACTTAATATAGTTTTAAAATCTCAATGTGTTAACCATGTAAAACTTCTTGTTAGGAAACTGAAGTAATCAAATACTATATAAGGGCGCCCTCTAGTGAGTCCATAAGGAAGTGTACTGAGACAAAATTCTAAATCTTCAAAGCCCTCAATTTTAACAATTTTTATGATATTGGGAAGGGCAAATCAACTAATGCACTGTTTAGACACTCTCAGACCTGCAAGGAATATAAATACGAATTTTTTGTACTAGAACAAATAAGACCGGACACAAGAGGTGGACCTTGGGAAGAGATTTTGGAGAGTAAAGAGCTATGGTGGCAAATTAACCTAGAGGCTGGTAGTAAACCTGGGTTAAACGACACATTGTCAATTTCTTCACTGTTAAAATTGAGGGCTTTGAAGATTTAGAATTGGTATGAAGACACTCCTTTTTTTTTTTTTTTTTTTTTTTTTTTTTTTTTTTTTTTTTTATTTTTATATATTTGGTTTTTGTGGTTTTTGGTTTTTTAAA
>NC_056744.1:1437199852-1437249852 GCF_019279795.1 Protopterus annectens | reverse complement strand
AACAGTAGTTTAATCAGTGCTTGAAGTAAAATAGTAATATACCAACAAGGAGGAGGAATATCTCTAAGAGAAGGTCCATGAAGAAAAATCCCCTCAAAAAGACTTTGGATAACCTGAGAGAAAGAGAGGCAATCTGGGGCTAATTCTCTCCAAAGTGGAAACTAGAAATAACTGACAACTGGAATTTGATAGAGTACCTGGCAACACTCCAAAAAGACAGGCTAGAAACTCTAAGACTGTTGAAGAGGCATCAAGAAAGGGTCTAAATTACTTTAAGTAGCCCAAACAGAGAACCTCTTCTATTTGCTTTTGTAAATCTTAAGATGGTCTCTGGGATGAAGTGACAATGGGGACCACTTGGGTTAAAAGCTTGGATTGACTAGCCATCAGTAGAAGTGGTGAAACCAAGCAATTAATATGAGGGCTTGAATGTTTGGGAGAGGCCGGCTGGAGGGGTGAGAAATGAGATCCGTGATGGGATCCAACCCTCATGGAAGGTAACTCACATGAGACTTCAGATAGGGGAACCATACTTATCAAGCCCAAAACAGGACAACGAGGATGATTGTGAACTTCCTCTCTAATGCTTTCTGAAGAAATTTTGGGATGAGAGGAGTCAGAGGAAAGGCATAAAAGAGACCAGGGAGCCAAGTGTGGATAACAGTATTCCTGGTCACTATAACAATGGACTGCTCCAGAATGTGCTTTGCTAGAAGAAATCTACTGAAATATATTGCTTATTGTCAAACCATCATGGCTTATCAGCATACTGGGAAAGAATCTGTCTGCCCCCTTGCTTGCTGATGCACCAGACTACCAATATGTTGTTGGTTTGGATAGATATCAGTCTCTGAAGGAGATAACCCATGAAGGCCTGTAAGGCTAGGAGAACCACGCTCATGTCTAGAATGCTGACGGTATCTGGTGAGGGGGACCAAAACAACGGATGTAGCCAACAAACCCAGTGAACAAAGAACCATTCCTGCCAATGGTTTTCAGGATGACAGAATGAGTTGAGCATGACTGTGAAGAGTGGATAACTTGCTCTGTGGAAGTTTTGCTATCTGATGAACTGTGTCCAAGTGTGCTCATAAGAGCTCCATCACTTGTACAGGATGAAATTTGCATTTGTCCGGATTTACTGAGATGACCAAAACTGAACAAATTTGATGCAAGCAGACATTTGGATAAGTAGATTCCTGATGGGGTGGAAATAGCAGTCAGCTGTCCATCTTGACATAGTGCTATACATCCTGCAGGTCTATACAGCACACACAATCATTCACACTCAGTAGTGGGAAAAGGACTGAAATGCGACTATCCTGAACACTGACTGCTTGACATACTGGTTGAGTGACAGACGTCCAAAACTGGCTTAAAGTCCCAGGTTGTTTTTGGTACCAAAAAGAATCTTGCGTAATTTCTGGATCCATCACACCCCACTTCTGGTTGACCTCCAGCGTATCCACAAAACAAACAGAAGAAGAATTACCTGTTCTAAAGACTTGCACCCTTTCCTGTGATAAAAATAGGACCCAATGGAGAAACAGGTACGTAAGTATCGCACAGACTACCCCTTCTTTGGACCATGCTCCCCTGTGCACGTGAAGCCCAGCTCCTCCCTAATCCAATTCAAGTATAATTTGGATAATTGGAGGGAGAACAGAAAATTCATCCCTGGTTTGGCACCAATGTCTCTAATGCACACAAGCAACCTGTAAATGGTTTGGCACGATGTCTCCAATGAACACAGGCAACCTGTAAATGGTTCATCTCCCAGGCCCCTGCCTATAAATGTTAAATTTCTCAAGCCCCAGTATATACTTATCACGAACAGCAGAACTTGTCACAGATTTGGGGTGCACAGCTAGGCTTTAAAAGATACTTGTGGTTGTTAGCCTAGTAAATGCCTATGAACCTATCCTAGCCGGTCTGGTGGGACCTCGTACATGGATCACTTCTTTAGCAGCTTTTGTATTTCACTGAGTGCGGCTGTTCTTTGAGAGGGTGGAAGGTCTGGCAACTTTTCTGAATTTAGGGGAAGACACAAAAAAGGATTGTAATAGCCTCTGGTTATTATCCTCTGCACCCATATGTTGTTCACGATGTAAATCTAGGCGTTGGGGTAAATGGATAAGTGTCCCCTGACTGGTCCCAGAGACTTGCAGTCAGGCAATCCTTCAGGAGTGCTGATATGGCCTCTTTGTAAAAGGACATCTGAAGCATTAGTTTTCAGGCCCTCCTCTTGTCCATTAGAACTCACCCTCTATCTCAGGGGGGCCCTTGATCAGTCTCCAGTAGTGTCATGACAGAACCCCTGGGATTTCTGAAATTATACATTCCTACCATCTTTCTGGTTCCTAGAAGATGACTTCATGTGGGGGGAAAGGTAAAGAAGTGTACTCCAATGGTAGAAAGGATTTTTCCAACTAATTTCTTTCTGGTGATGGGTTCTTTCACTTTAGGCCCAAGGGTCCTGAGCCATCAAACTGGGATTTAATAAAGGACATCTTTAAAGTGCTTTACAGTCAAAAGTGCATCAAGGCATGTCTCCCTATAATAACGTTTGTGTCTGCAGACCTCAACGCACCTTCAATACCACTGAAGATGAGATGCACTGAGATTGAATAGTGACTGTAGGGTGGCTAACTGAAAATCCAAGTTTGTTTTTTTTTTTTTTTGTCTTCTGCAGATACACATCCAGAGAGGAACTTGGAGATTTCTTTGGTCAAATCCCTCTGAAATCTTGGGATGTGTGCCAAGTAATTCAGCTCCCTCAGAGCGAAAGTAACTGTATTAAGTCTGCTTCCCAATTCTGTCCAGCACCCTTGACCCCTGGTTGGGGAGGACAGAAGAGCTTTTCTCTGCAAGCTCTTTTTTGGTGGCCACTGCTACTATAATGGAATCCACGGACATCCTTTGCTCCAATGTCAGCACTCTTTCAGGAAGATCAAGTACTTGTCTGGTTTATGGGAATTTGGGTCAAGACACGTGGCTCATTCTATGCCCAAACAGTGATGAGGTTCACAGTCTCTTCTGTGGGGGGAACCATAGAAGATGTAGCTGAGCCAGAATCAAAGGCCTCAAGGAACAATGACTTCTCTTGGGAGAGGGCGATGGTGGCCCACCCTACCTTTTTGTCTCAGCAATTTGAGAATCCCCCCAAATGAGACATCCTTAATGAGAAATCAGGGGGACCCCTCCCGGTCACTGAGATCAGTGTCCTCTGTGACAGACATGCCTTTTACACATATGCTTTTGAGGTGCCTCCCTGGTGGGGTGTTCCGAGTTACTAGAAAGAGATTAGCAAGTCCCCTATACAGACTGTTTCGAAACTCGAAAGGCCCGATGTCCTATGTGTACTGGATGAGAAGGATTACGACCCAGAGGCATTGCTTTGGGGATGGGTGGAGCTGAGCTAGAAAAAGAAATCCCCTTATTCCTTTCTGACAGCCTCGAATGCTGGAAAACATCTTGAGATTGGTCTCAATGGAGCCAAATTCACCTCTCCAGGCAAACCCTGGAACTCCACTTGGCTTGGATCCTAGGCTGCCACTGGCATCTAGCTATCCACCGCTAAGACTCTGGGAAGAAGGGAAGAAACACACTGTCAAACCCGTCCCTGTGGATTCAACAGCAGCACTTCGGCTCAGAGATCTTTCTAGCTCTCATGATACTGGAGTGAAGGCATTCGGGTCAGTGATGGATTGGAAGACAGCCAAATCATCTGATCCAGTGCGGATAAACCCTGGGAAATGCTTGGGATCCATAAGTCTCGAATCAGAAGAGTGGACAGGAGTAGGAGCTACTACAGTATGAGGGGAAGAGAACTTCCAGATCCAGAGGTGGTCGGAGCCGGGAAGACTCCCAACTAAATCTGGT
Source organism: Protopterus annectens (assembly GCF_019279795.1). Lineage (NCBI taxonomy): Eukaryota > Metazoa > Chordata > Ceratodontiformes > Protopteridae > Protopterus > Protopterus annectens. The sequence goes on along the minus strand of NC_056744.1, from coordinate 1,437,245,970 downwards.
TCCTGAGGAATTTCCTCATCATGTGATCCACATCTGCTTTGGAGAGACGTCTCATTGACTGGACTGCCTGCGCGGAACTAGCAGTGGAAAGAGATCTCCACAAACTATGACTAGTCCCTTTCGTAAAGAAAGGGTGATTGCACCTGAGGAAACACTGGCTCAAAGTAAGAATGTGGCTCCAGTAGGGTAATGTAAGAATTTATAGGGGAGGAACCTGAGCTTGTGATCCAAAGTCTTGAGTGGCCAGAGATGGATCACAGATCATAGCCAAAGGCCTATCCATTGAGGAAAGGACAGAAGAGACGTCATCAGATCCATGTTTCAAAGACAAGAATCTTGTGGGAATGTAGCAAATTTTTCTATTTAAAAAAATGACTAGTACTGGTCCAAGCATTAACAACCAAAGATGCATCAAATGTTGTGTGAACTGTTAAATTTCTCACCTGAAAAAAAATCATGTCTCATGTTAGTCAAATATGGCAATATATCTGCTGCAAAAATTGTCTTCCCTTGACAAGTAGACGCCATCCTGTCTAAATGTGTGTGCCCTAAATTCGACATAGATGCTCTACACATTTCCATTTATTTAATATGGGCCATTATTTTCATGAAGGTATTTAACCAAAAAAATATTTTACTTCACTCTGATTTGACTCATCTTTTTATATGTGACTTGTGAAAATCAAGTCCTATTACCTGTACAAGCTATCAAGCTACGCAATTTAAGAGAGCTACAAGTTCTGTAATAACAGTTAGAGAGTCCTTGCAGATGAGATCATTTGTACCAACAGCAATAAAAACAGATCTATACCTCCTTACATTAAAGCATTCTAAGGCCTTTCACACATCCTAATTTTTACTGTTAAACATAACACTATTCTACTCATCTTCTCTGGAAATGTCACTATGAGTTCCTCTAATAGTCAAATCTCCAATTACAGGTCTATAATTTCTGACTAGGTCTGAAAACCTGCAGCTTATAATAACTCCGTAACATCTACTTTATCAGTGATTCTGACTAGGTCTGAAAACCTGCAGCTTATAATAACTCAGTAACATCTACTTTATCAGTGATTCTGACTAGGTCTGAAAAGCTGCAGCTTATAATAACTCCGTAACATCTACTTTATCAGTGATTCTGACTAGGTCTGAAAAGCTGCAGCTTATAACAACTCCGTAACATCTACTTTATCAGTGATTCTGACTAGGTCTGAAAACCTGCAGCTTATAATAACTCAGTAACATCTACTTTATCAGTGATTCTGACTAGGTCTGAAAACCTGCAGCTTATAACTCAGTAACATCTTCTTTATCAGTGATTCTGACTAGGTCTGAAAACCTGCAGCTTATAATAACTCAGTAACATCTACTTTATCAGTGATTCTGACTAGGTCTGAAAACCTGCAGCTTATAACAACTCAGTAACATCTACTTTTATCAGTGATTCTGACTAGGTCTGAAAACCTGCAGCTTATAACTCAGTAACATCTACTTTATCAGTGATTCTGACTAGGTCTGAAAACCTGCAGCTTATAATAACTCAGTAACATCTACTTTATCAGTGATTCTGACTAGGTCTGAAAACCTGCAGCTTATAATAACTCAGTAACATCTACTTTATCAGTGATTCTGACTAGGTCTGAAAACCTGCAGCTTATAATAACTCAGTAACATCTACATTATCAGTGATTCTGACTAGGTCTGAAAACCTGCAGCTTATAATAACTCAGTAACATCTACTTTATCAGTGATTCTGACTAGGTCTGAAAACCTGCAGCTTATAATAACTCAGTAACATCTACTTTATCAGTGATTCTGACTAGGTCTGAAAACCTGCAGCTTATAATAACTCAGTAACATCTACTTTATCAGTGATTCTGACTAGGTCTGAAAACCTGCAGCTTATAATAACTCAGAACATCTACTTTATCAGTGATTCTGACTAGGTCTGAAAACCTGCAGCTTATAATAACTCAGTAACATCTACTTTATCAGTGATTCTGACTAGGTCTGAAAACCTGCAGCTTATAATAACTCAGTAACATCTACTTTATCAGTGATTCTGAGAGGTCTGAAAACCTGCAGCTTATAACTCAGTTATCAGTGATTCTGACTAGGTCTGAAAACCTGCATCTTATAATAACTGAGTAACATCTACTTTATCAGTGATTCTGACTAGGTCTGAAAACCTGCAGCTTATAACTCAGTAACATCTACTTTATCAGTGATTCTGACTAGGTCTGAAAACCTGCAGCTTATAACTCAGTAACATCTACTTTATCAGTGATTCTGACTAGGTCTGAAAACCTGCAGCTTATAATAACTCAGTAACATCTACTTTATCAGTGATTCTGACTAGGTCTGAAAACCTGCAGCTTATAATAACTCAGTAACATCTACTTTATCAGTGATTCTGACTAGGTCTGAAAACCTGCAGCTTATAATAACTCAGTAACATCTACTTTATCAGTGATTCTGACTAGGTCTGAAAACCTGCAGCTTATAATAACTCAGTAACATCTACTTTATCAGTGATTCTGACTAGGTCTGAAAACCTGCAGCTTATAATAACTCAGTAACATCTACTTTATCAGTGATTCTGACTAGGTCTGAAAACCTGCAGCTTATAATAACTCAGTAACATCTACTTTATCAGTGATTCTGACTAGGTCTGAAAACCTGCAGCTTATAACTCAGTAACATCTACTTTATCAGTGATTCTGACTAGGTCTGAAAACCTGCAGCTTATAACAACTCAGTAACATCTACTTTATCAGTGATTCTGACTAGGTCTGAAAACCTGCAGCTTATAACTCAGTAACATCTACTTTATCAGTGATTCTGACTAGGTCTGAAAACCTGCAGCTTATAACAACTCAGTAACATCTACTTTATCAGTGATTCTGACTAGGTCTGAAAACCTGCAGCTTATAACAACTCAGTAACATCTACTTTATCAGTGATTACAAAGGAATGTGAGGGTGCATCGCCATTAATCTTGCTAATCCCGCTGTTTTCTTTACTTACTACATTTTGCAGGCAAACATACAATTCTCATCCAGCTGGTTTTGAACTTCCAGCTTCGGCCATGTTGTCAAGCTTTGGTCTCTTCTTTTTTCTTGCAGTAATATTCTTCAATCCTTCCAAGTTCAGTTTTGATTTCTTCCTTTTCAACAGTCTCTTTTTCTACCCTCTCTGCTGGAAAAAAAACTGATATGTTTTCTGTAGACTGAAGGTTTTCTGATCAAATTAAAGGTTTTCTGATTGAACAGTGTTTCCATTCCATGTAATCTGTGTATTTCATAAAGCAGGATATGTTCCATATACCTTGATGCTCCTGCAACAGTTATCCAATAATGAAAATATAACACTTACATTAAATCTATATTAAACATTTTTTTTTTCTTTTTGGTACTAACTGATTCTGGTCATTTCTGATTTCAATACTATTAAACTGTCACTCAGAATGCAAGTCACATTTTGGATATATCACATCCTTTTCCATATAAAAATTTATCATTAAGTCCAGTGCACTGACATTTATGGAATTTCTTGCTTTTTGAAAACTGTTTCATCTCCTTTGTTTTATCCACCATTTTCTTTGGGAAAACAGGAAAGGGCCTATTCCCTGAAGTGTCCATCGTGCCTGCTTGTTTCCTTGCCTCTTTCTGTTGCCTGTGATACTTCTGTTCTTTTTGACAGTTCATCTTGTGCCTGTCAGGGGTCGTAGGTTTTTAATCTAAGTGGCTACAATAGCCAAACTAATACAGGATACAATAACCTTAACCAAAGTTTAGTTTCCCTGCAGTCTTCTGGAAGGAGGAAAACATTTCAGTGTTTGCAATGAAAAGTCATTAAATCCACATAAACCCTTGCATCTCAAACATTTAAGACTGTTCCCTTCCCCCACAAAATATAAAGAATTTCATCATTTAACTGGTTATGTTTGCAGTTTGTTTAAAACATCTCTGCTGCTTTCTCAGCTTCAGGTTAGGAATATTTATTCAATGTGCTTGTCCTATTTTAACATCAGAAAAAGAAAGTGCAGGCCATGTGCTGAAGCATTTTTTCGGTCTGTAAGCCATTCACTTCCATTTGTTTTAGTACTACTGTTACCCCTGAAGTTCTCTACATGACCTATTCCACAACTTTCAGTGTCATCCATTTTTTGGTGAGTGGTGCCAGCCATTTTTGGTGCGTGTGTGTGCCTTCTGTGGAAGGCTGGTCGCCGGGCTGGCAACTCTGCACTGTAAAAACTCCATTGCCAGTCATGAGTGTACAGGTGATCCACTGTGGTGACCCCTACCCAGGAAAACCCGAAAGAAGAAGAAGAAAAGTACAGTTGTGTACCCACCATAAATGTAGACGTTCGAGTGTATTCACTGTTGCAGTCATTACACTTGGGTTATCCTGCTGGCAGGCTACCCGCAGTCGGCCAGAGTTCCAAAGTCTAGGTCCGGCGTCAGTTGCTGTCGCCTCTTCCCTGACGTCAGTGCGCCAGGGGTATAAAAGATGCAACCGATGCCATTTTCTTCAGTTTTTCTTGCCCTAGATGTCAGGTGTCCCCAAATAGGAAGGCTGAAAAAAAATTATGCCAAAAAGCATGCCTGTACTAAAATAAACATTTCCTTCATCTACAAGCAAATACACCACATAGGTTGTATAGAGTTGAGTAGTACAGAAAAGTCCCAGCAATGAAAAGGGGGATGGTGGGTGGGTAAACTGGACTGCAACAGTTAATACACTCGAACATCTACATTTATGGTAGGTACACAACTGTCCTATGTTCATCGTGTTTCACTGTTGCAGTCATTACACTTGGGTTGAATCCCAAAGCTGAGGTTGGGTGGCTGAGCCTAAATAGGTTTAGGAGAGACTACCAGGCCCTGCAGAACTGCAGTGGCAAAGCCTGCTCTGGATTTAGAGTAGAGAGGTAAGAGGTAGTGCTTGGTGAAAGTGTGCACTGAACTCCAGGTTGCAGCTTCTAAAATGTCTTTGGTTGGTACTCCTCTGAGAAAGGCTGCTGAAGTGGCTGCTGCTCTGGTAGAATGTGGCCTAATGCCCTTAGGCACTGATTTGCCATGTTGTGCATAACAGAAGCGAATGCAGTGTCCTATCCATTTTGAAACTGTCTGCTTTGAGATAGGCTTTCCTTGTGATCCTGCAGCATAAGCTACAAACAATTGCTCAGTTTTTCTGAAAGCTTTTGTTTTGTCCAAGTAGAATCGTAGCTGTCTGTGTATGTCCAAAGCGTGCAGAAGTCTCTCCCCTTTATTCTGGGGATTTGGATAGAAAGTTGGCAAATGAATGGTTTGGTTAAGAGCCACACTGGAAACCACCTTTGCCATAAATGTTGGGTTTGTCCTTAGAGAGACCCTGTCCTGATGAAAAATGATGAAAGGCTCCACTGCCATTAATGCCTGTAACTCTGAGACACTTCTTGTTGAAGTTATTGCTAGGAGCAGAGCAGTTTTCCACGATAAGAATTTTATATCAGCTGCATTGGCTGGCTCAAAAGGAGGCAGTGTGAGCTTTTCCAAAACAAAATTGAGGTCCCAAGTAGGTACTGGTGCTCTCCTTGGGGGTCTTATGTTTTTTGCTCCTCTGCGGTACTGTCTTAGTAGTGGATGTGAAAAAATAGGAGGTTCTGTATTGTAATGAGCTGAAATGGCAGAGGCATGGATCTTAATAGATGAGAAGGATAGTGAAATGGCAGAGGCATGGATCTTAATAGATGAGAAGGATAGGCCTTTGTCCAGCATCTCAATTAGGTATTGTAAAATCTGAGGTATATCTGGAACAAGTGGTTTGAGCCCTTGTGCCTGGTTCCAAGCACAGAAACTCTTCCATTTTTCTGCACAAGATTTCCTAGTGCTGGGCCTCCTGGCTTCTAAAATGACATCCATAACAGCTTTAGAGAGAGGTGTGGTCTGAGTGGCTATATTATCTGCCATGCAGCCAGATTTAAGGTTCTGAGTTGACTGTGCAGAATCTGATTGTTTTGTTGAGTCAGATGATGAGGAATTTGAGGTAAAGGCCAGGCTGGGCCATGAGACAAGCTCTTTAGGATTGGGTACCAGTGCTGGCGTGGCCAGTCTGGGGCAATCAGGATCATTTTTGGCCTCTCGTCTAACTTTTAGGAGCACCTTGGGAAGAAGAGGCAGTGGAGGGAAGGCATAAACTGTCAGGGTTTTCCAGCTGAATAACAGAGCATCCACTTTCCATGCTTGTGAGTGAAACTTTCTTGTGCAGAATCAATGTAGTTGGCAGTTATGAGAGGAGGCAAAAAGATCTATGTCTGGGTGTCCCCATTTCCTTGTTATCATGCTGAAGACCTGTGGATTTAGTTTCCATTCATGAGGATCCATAAAATTTCTGCTTAGTTTGTCTGCCAGTGTATTTTTCGTTCCTAGCAGGAATTGTGCCTGCAGATGTACTTGATAGGTCAGTGCTGTGTTCCACAAAGTCATGGCTTGCCTGCAGAAGGGGTAGGAATGTGTGCCCCCTTGCTTGTTTATGTACCACATAACTGTGGTATTGTCCATCTTTAGTAATAGTTGTCCTGGATGTAGTAGGTCCTTGAAAGCTGTCAGGGCACTCTGTACAGCTAGCATCTCTTTTTGAATGATGTGAAGATGCATTTGTTCCTTGGGCCACGTCCTCTGAATACTTTTTTTACTGCCATGTGTGCCCCCCAGGCATAATCCGATGCATCCGTTGTTATTGTCTGCTTGGCTGTGGGTAAGGTGAAAGGCTGTCCCTTGTTGTGGTGACAGGCCAGGGACCACCATCGAAACTCCTGTTGTAGGCAGGGAATTAAAGTTATTATTGTTTCCAGGCTGTGGCAATGTTGAGTCCAAACACTTTTTAGATACCATTGTAGTTTCCTCATATGCAGTCTTGCATATGGAATTAGTAGAATGCAGGATGCCATGAAGCCCAGGGCCTGCAGAATTTTTCTTGCAGGGAGCTGGGTCTTTGTTGCCATCATTTGAAAGTAATGAGTCAGTTGCCTTTGCTTGTCTGGCATGAGATAAGCCATCTGGGTAGTTGTATTTAAGCTTGCACCGAGGAATATTATCTCTTGAGAGGGCACTAGTTTTGATTTCTTTTCGTTTACTGTGTACCCTAGGCAAATTAGTAATCTTTTTACAAACGCCAGATGTTTTAGAAGAATGTCCTTGCTCTCTGCCTGAATAAGGCAGTCATCCAAGCAGGGATATATTTCAATTCCTCTTTGTCTGCAAAATGCAATTACTGGTGCCAGGCATTTTGTGAAGACCCTGGGTGCAGTAGATAAGCCAAAGGGCAGTGCAGAAAATTGGTAATGCATTGAGCCAGCTATGAATCCGAGGTATCTTCTGCAAGATTGTCTGATTGGGACATGCAGGTATGCCTCCTTGAGGTCCAAAGTAACCAGCCAAGCCTTCTTGCCCAGCATGGGTAGAAGTTGCTGCAGTGTTAACATTTTGAATTTTTGAACATCCAGGAAAGTATTTAGGATTGACAAGTCCAGTACTGGTTTGTCCTTTCTGGGTACTAGGAAAAGTCTTGAGTAAAATCCTTGTCCCTGATCTTGCTGTGGTACTCTTTCAATAGCTCCCCATGTCCATGAGAGCAGCAATCTGCTTTTGTGCCTCTGCCCATTGGTTTTGTGGCAGGTCCGGCATACCTTTTGATTTTAGAAGGGTGTGAAAGTGGAACCTGCAACCCTGAGAAACAATATTCAGTACCCATTTGTCCTGGGTGATTACGTGGTAATTTTGTGAGAAAAGTGGTAGCTTTCCCCCTAGGGGTGCTGCCAAAAGGTAAGTGCTTGGCATTTGTATAGGGAAGTCATTGGGACTGTTTCCTATAAGGTTGTGATTTGTCTTCTCCTCCTTTGGGGGCTGAAGCACCCCATTGTTTAGGTCTGTATGAGCCTTGGGGCTGAGATCTGCCTCTTGGGCGTCTGTATCTGCCTCTTTGTGGCCTGACACCGGAAAGGACCAATTTTTTGAAGGCCAGTTTCTGCTAAACCTAGGTGGTTGAACCTGTTAGAAATCCTTTACTGTCTGCATTGATTTTGCTTTATCCTCCATTTTCTTTAGCACCTCTTCTGCCTTAAACCAAAGTATCATGCTGTAGTGGAGCATTCAATAATTTTACTTTAACCTGTTCAGGAAAACTTTGTTCATTCAACCAAGCATGCCTTCGAATGACAGAGCCTGTAACTGCGGCTCTACAAGAAGCCTCTAATGAATCAAAACCACATTGCAGAGTATGCTTTCCCACTTGTTCAGCTGCATGCAATAAATCCTGCATTTACCTTACTGTCAGGACTTTGAGTTTTGTAAGCATTTTCTGTTTTAACAAAGACATGAGGTACTGTTGATATTTAAGCATGTGAAACTGGCAGTTTAATGCACTTACAACTAAAGTAGCAGAAGTGTACACTTTTTTTCCCACATCTATCCAGAGCTCTAGAATCCCTATCAGAGGGGACAGGGTTTTTAGCAGTGGAAGCCTTAACCCCTTTGGGACCCTGAGAAACTGTTTCTGGGTCAGCAGTAGAGTTTTTATAAAGAAATTTATGGGAGTCAGGGACCCTGTAGTACCTGTCTGGCTTGACTGGTGCAGGGGGTAAAGAATCAGGAGACAAACTGGATTCAGAGAAAACATCAACAATATCAAGCACAAGGGGGACAGCCAGGGGCCTGTGCTGAGGCAATAAAAGAAAGTCTCTGAGCCTTTGCTTGGATTCTGAATAATCCTGGCTCTCCCATTGGAAATGCTCCCTCATGGTGTGCAGGGTTTCCCCAAAAGAATAATCCTCAGGCGGACAGACTGAAGGTATAGATTCTTCTGCATCAGAGTCCTCATAGGGAGGGAGGGAGAGAATATCCCTTAAGAAGAATCAGAGGAAATAGAAACCTGGTCAAAGGAACCATAGTCAGTGTCTTGCCTAGGCCTTTTATCAGGAGGGGGATGGGAACCCCTGATCAAGGTAATTAAGTCTTCGGCCATTTTAAGCATCTGTTTCTTTGGCATGGATCACTGTCCAGGAGAATGCTGTACTTGTTTCCTTGTCTTTGATGGTGTTTTTGACTTTGCCTTGGCTGCTGTAGTGGACTTAATAGTAAGCTGTGAAGGTCTGAGAACACCCTCAGAAGCCGATGCCTGCTCAGCGGCTCTGGACCCATCTGAGGGAATAGTTTGCGTAGGCCCAAATACCTTGTCCAGAGGCCTAGGTGTATCCACGTGGGAGTCGGATATGGTCTGTGGCTCTGAGGTAGCGGGTGTCAGGGGCTGCGAACCGGCGACTGGCTTAGAAGAGGCTTCGTCGGTTTTGAACCTCGGATGCCTGTCCTTTTCCTTGTCTATGCGTTTTTTATGAATTCCGGCCGTCGGTTGTTCTGACGGCATTATGTAGTTAAACCTTCAGCCAAAGTAATGTAAAGCAAAATCAAACCGACGCTTAACAGTGCGTTTGTTGAATCTAGCACAAAACAGACAACTAGTAATGTCGTGGTCAGGGCCTAGGCAAGAAATACAGTAAGAGTGAAAGTCCTTATGATGTATTTGCTTCCCACAAAAAATACAATTGTTAACTTTTACTGACATCGGCCTGGAGCAAGAATAAGTTTCCCCAACGGGGTACTTAGCTTTATTGAAGACTTCGGTTCTGAAACTTGATTTCGAAAATCTCAGGATTCGGCCGACCAGCACTTGCGAACTGCTTTTGCTTCGGGCACTGCGCGGCAAGAAAGACTGAAGAAAGTGGCGTTGGTTGCATCTTTTATACCCCTGGCGCACTGACATCAGTGAAGAGGTGACAGCAACCAACGCCGGACCTAGACTTTGGAACTCTGGCCAACTGCGGGTAGCCTGCCAGCAGGATAACCCAAGTGTAATGACTGCAACAGTGAAACACGATGAACATCAGGAAAATGGACTACATAACTTGCTTCAGGGAAAAACATAGCGCATGCTAAGACATGAACCTGGAATATTTCATAGGACATCAGCATACACACCATAACCAAAGGGGAAGCGTTTCAAGGAAACAAAGGACATATCAAAGTTAACATTTTCATTCTGAAAATCCATTGTAGGAAAGGATGGTTAGCTCACACAATAGCTCATGCTACAATAAAGAATGACAAAAGTAGAGAACAGCTCTGCAACTGCATAGTGCAGGACCAGTAAGGGACAATGACAGTAAAGAAATGCTACCATAGTAGAAGCCCAGCCATTTTGTGGATCAAGTCTCAGAACTTTCCTGTCAGAAGTCATATTCAGTCTTGAGTAGCTACTTTAAGGAAGAAGAATGATGAAGTACAGGCAACAGTGGTATACAAAAGGCATAGTGATACAGTCTGCACCACCACGTCTACATTTCAGATGTCTACTCATCACAAGTACAGGCAACAGTGGTATACAAAAGGCATAGTGATACAGTCTGCACCATCACGTCTGCATTTCAGGTGTCTACTCATCACAAGTACAGGCAACAGTGGTATACAAAAGGCATAGTGATACAGTCTGCACCATCACGTCTGCATTTCAGTTGTCTACTCATCACAAGTACAGGCAACAGTGGTATACAAAAGGCATAGTGATACAGTCTGCACCACCACGTCTACATTTCAGATGTCTACTCATCCAAGTACAGGCAACAGTGGTATACAAAAGGCATAGTGATACAGTCTGCACCATCATGTCTACATTTCAGGTGTCTACTCATCACAAGTACAGGCAACAGTGGTATACAAAAGGCATAGTGATACAGTCTGCACCATCACGTCTACATTTCAGGTGTCTACTCATCACAAGTACAGGCAACAGTGGCATACAATGGGCATAATGATGCAGTCTGCCCCACCACATTTACATTTTAGGTGTCTACACTACTTACTCACCACGTAAAGTACAGGCAACAGTGGTATACAAAGGGCACAATGATCCACTCTGCCCCACCACATCTACATTTCAGGTGTCTACACTACTCATCACAAATTACAGGCAACAGTGGTATACACAGGGCATAGTGATACAGTCTGCACCATCATGTGTACATTTAGGTGTCTACACTACTCACCACAAAATCCCAATATTTTTCAAGTGAGGGATGCAAAGAACCTGCACTTTCTGTTATATGCAAGACAGATCACTAATTGTTACAGAGTGCCATTCGTCTATTCAATTGAGCAGCAGTGAACACATCTTTGTTTAAGGACGGGAGTTAAAACGCCATTAAAAAGCTCACCTCATCATCATGGTCCTTCTGATGATCTAGCAACGGTCTGTACTCGGGGTCTTCACTGTCTTTATCGAAGTCTGGCCTAAAGAGTGAGAAAACAGCATAACTAATTTCTGCTCAGTTATTGTATTATTGCAAAGCAGGTGGCCGCAATCTAGTTGAAGCAAAAAACAGTGCCAAATTATAAGCGGTGTCAAATCATCATTTAGTCCAGGAAAGGGATAGAATCATTACATGATCTACACAGACACTTGGTTTTACTAACCATATTTAAATTCTGTGCCTGCTAAAAACTTCATCTACCTCCTACCCAACATTCACTCATGTAACATAGCATATTAATAAGGACAATGCAAATCTCCAAATAGCAAGCATCCAATGTTATCCACTGACAAATACATGATTTTATGCTTGTGACCACACTACAGGAAAAGCAACTGTCTGGGCAGTAACAGTCTGTATTAGCAAAAGCCACTTCTAAAGTGTACTTCTTAATATTTAAGTGCATAAAAAGTGTAAGATGTGATGTGCTAAAAGTCAGGTGAGGAGCAGGCAACAGAACTAGAGTACTTCTCTTTAGCCACTGTGCCCTTACAGGAAAGTGGGAATGTGCAGAACAGACTAAAAGGATAAACAAATGGACTTCTTCCTCTGGTACAAACTTTCAGATTGTGAACAACATAATGAAATCACTGTCCCACACTTTTGTATTTGCAAAAGTGATTTCTTTTACATTTATGGGAACACGTTATTCATTCCTTATAGGTGATAGAAAGAAGGCATTTATATGCCCAAAGACTTTAAACTGCCTTCCTCCCCTTCAGAGGAATAATGCAGTCAGACAAAAACTGACAGCTTTACAGCTTGTTGTAAATAAAAATTTTAATACAACGTGGGCAAAAAGGGCTGGAATAATGACCCTTCTCAAAGAACTTATATCAGCCTACTAACTGCATTACTTATATGACTCCTGCAAATACAAGTACTTACCCTTCTAAGGCATCACCATAACTATCCGACACACGCTGCTCTGCTGCAATGGCTTGCTCATCAGGACGCCCCGCCCTCTCAAGAAAGCACAGAGCAGGATCTGCTCTCATTGTGGTGTACTTTTCATAACCTACAGAAAACAAATTATTCATTATTTTAACACTTACAAGCAAACACATAACCATGTTCTCCTCAGCACACACACTGCCATCGCTATGCATTCTATACCATCTATAAGTTTGACTCGGGTATCTACTCCCCACATCTGTACATCTGCCAGGAGACTGTCTGCACTGGGTAAACACTGGGAATTTCTCCTTCTGATATCTTCAGCACGGCATATTTAAGCTTTTATTTATTTATTTTTTTGCATTCACCTGGAGTGGAACATGCTACGATATCTAACTAATATACATTCCGATGTCACATACAGGGACCTGTCAGGCTTCTGCACTCTCTTGTTCAACTCTCTCTCTCCTCAAAACAACTTGAAACAGGTAGTAAAACAAAACAAAAGTATATACACATATAACATACATATATCACAGAACAAGTACTCCGACCAGCAGTACCAAGGACACCCTCAGGAAAATATATGTACAAGTGTGTAATTACACGAGTCCGCCAAACAGATGAAAAATCACGTAGTTTATTGTAACTAAAATAGAAAACGTACACACAAATAGTTAAGCGCTTCCCAGGTTCAATCCCAGGCTTCCTCAGAACAAAATTCAAATTAAACCAATGGTGGGTTTAAATACCCAAAGTTGGAACATGTGACATTTTGTAAATGAAATTAAATGCATTCCAATCAATTAAAATACATTGAAACTTGTAAAAATATAATAAATGCTGTTAAACATTGTCCCTTTTAAAAAACTTCCCTTTTGAGTATGTATTCTTGTATTCTTAATAATTGATTACATTGAATTGTAATAAATTAAACTGTTATAATTAAATTTTAAATAAAAAATATATATATGTCTAATGTAGTACTAGTTAAAAGTTAATATATTATTGTATTTACATTACTTATGTGCCCCTTCTTAACAATATGTATTATTTAAGTTGTGTGTATTTTGTCGTATAAATAAATAAATAAATATAGTGTATATAATAATTATAATATGTAATAATTATAATCAATGTTGAATACAATAAATAAAATGTATGATTAAATTTCTCCTCAGTTTATAAATAAAAAAATGACCCATTAAAATTCAATCAAGTAAACATGTGTCAAGCGTAAACCACAATGGTCTGTGCCTATAGTCTTGCTGCTCTCATTCTCAAAACACTACTAATATTGATGTGGTCATTCAACCCGGGGGCCCTCCCAGCGTCCAATTTTAATTGCCAAAACAATTCCCGATATTCTAGTTTGGTCTCCCAACTTCCCCTCTAGGGTCCATTTCAACTTGTTCTACCACAAAAAACTTTAAATTCATGTTGGGACAACAAAGGGAATGTTTGAAGAAAGCGTTGGAGTCTTTCTTAATCCTCACATCGTATAAGTGCTCATAAACCCTTCTACACAATGGTCTTTCTGTCTTCCCAATGTAAAAACTGGAACATGAAGTGCACCATCCTAAATACACCACCCTGGATGATTTGCAATTAAAATGCCCCTGAGCTTGGACATGAATCTTCCTAGAGGGAATAAAAACTCAGGGGCATTTTAATTGCAAATTATTTATTTAAAATTTAATTATAACAGTTTAATTTATTACAATTCAATGTAATCAATTATTAAGAATACAAGAAAACATACTCAAAAGGGAAGTTTTTTAAAAGGGACAATGTTTAACAGCATTTATTATATTTTTACAAGTTTCAATGTATTTTAATTGATTGAAATGCATTTCACATGTTCCAACTTCGGGTATTTAAACCCACCATTGGTTTAATTTGAATTTTGTTCTGAGGAAGCCTGGGATTGAACCTGGGTGAAAGCGCTTAACTATTTGTGTGTACGTTTTGGATTTTAGTTACAATAAACTACATGATTTTTCATCTGTTTGGCGGACTCGTGTAATTACACACTTGTACATATATTTTCCTGAGGGTGTCCTTGGTACTGCTGGTCGGAGTACTTGTTCTTGGACTTTATACATATATCACACATATATACACACACACACACACACACACACCTCTGCCTCAATGGAAAATGCAGGCAGAAGCTGAAGGACAGGGTCCATCACAGCAGGAGGACAGTCAGTGCCTAGTGTTTTCAAATTAGCTGAGATGGAGATATCATGGACTTAGATCCCTGCTACGGTGACAACATGCTCTTACTTCCTCATAGATTAAGCAATAAAGGGAATACATGTCTTACAACTCTGGAGAACTTACTGATAGCATACCAACCGGTTGGAAAGAATTTTAATCATCATCAACATTAAAAAAACCAAAGGCAGAATTTATTTTAAATTACAAAGGTGGCCCAGCTTCTGCAAAAGTAGCCCCAACTAATAAAGCATGAAGTGACCATCAAGTGACCACAGCATAAATATTCATAGTGGAGACATTTCCAAAACAAGAACAGGAAAAAGCTATGCTCTTGATTCAAAAGCCACAGTAACATTTTCCAACAGACAGTTAAAAGATGGCAAAACTCAAATCAGCAGTTCCTCTGGACAGGATCTGCTAACTTCTGCAAGATTCTCCCCTTTCCGCACCACAAAGGAGGACAAACATGTGGTCTGCATTCCTGAAATCATGTGCCCTCTTCAGAGAATCACTGCTGGTGCCATACCAGCATGTTAAGAAAACCTCTTCCTCTGGGTGTTGCCCAACAGCAAGATAAACAACTGTTTTAAGGATAGTTCTTACACCACTTGAGGGAGGGAATGAAGGTCAGTGCACTCAGTGCTAACTCGAGACAATTGCCTACAGTGCCAACATTCTGAGGTTAAACTCGCTACTACCAACATGATAACTCGAGACAATTACCTACAGTGCCGACATTCTGAGGTTATAAACTGACCACTACCAACATGCTAACTTGAGAATTACCTACAGTGCCAACATTCTGAGGTTATAAATTGACTACCAACATGCTAACTTGAAATAATTACCTACAGTGCCAACATTCTGAGGTTAAACTCGCTACTACCAACATGCTAACTTGAGAGAATTACCTACAGTGCCAACATTCTGAGGTTATAAATTGACTACTACCAACATGCTAACTTGAGACAATTACCTACGGTGCCAACATTCTGAGGTTATAAACTGACTACTACCAACATGATAACTTGAGAGAATTACCTACAGTGCCAACATTTTGAGGTTAAATTGACTACTACCAACATGCTAGAGACAATTACCTACAGTGCCAACATTCTGAGGTTATAAATTGACTACCACCAACATGCTAACTTGAGAGAATTACCTACAGTGCCAACATTCTGAGGTTATAAACAGACTACTACCAACACCACCATTTTCTAAGAACTGAACGTCAGAGATAACAAACCCAGGCTACTCAGAGTGCAACGTTAAAGCCCCATGGATGAAGAGGTCAGAGTTGGACAACACTCTTGAGGAAATGTTTCACCAACCAGTGATGTTAAAAAGGTCTGTCCTCCACAAAGCCATGACGTGTAGAGAAGCCACACATTATCTTTAGAGTACAAAACTAAGACCAAAATCATACAGATGCTGAGACTGACCATCATGAGTGGCAAAGTAACACGCGATACCTCTCCAAACAAGTGAAGAGCCTCCTGCACTTAGCAAATACATCTAGCAACTGGGCATGTTCTGACACCTTCAATCACCTGAAACTCCTGCTGGAATATAGTGAGAGACAATCTTAACAGCAGCCCATACCCCAAAGAGAACCTGGTTACCACCCTATATGCAGTGGAACTTCCTTGGTTCTGTTCTAGGAGACAGTCCAGCACTGCTAGGGACTCGGGAACCTGAAAAATCACACACCCTTCTGGATAAGAATATGTTGTGGTCTTTTTTCCAGAACTAGGTAAGGAATGAGACGAAAAAGTGGAAGTCATACATGACTCTTTCCTGTAATAAAAGTGTGTTACCAACTCCAACCTCACTTTTGTGAACACAGCTGCATATTGCTGACAGGAGATCACCTTGACATCTACGGTGTCCCACTGCCATAAAATTAAACCAGACTTGAGCCTTGCACCATGGCAAAGATGGATGGATGGAACCCTGACTGCAACCCAAGTAATCAGAGTACAATGAGCATATCTCTGGCACTGCATAAGACTAGCAGGGAGGGGAGTGGTCAGCTCACCTTTCCCAGGGCACATCTCTGGCACTGCGGTAGACTAGCAGGGAGAGGAGTGGCCAAGTTGCCTTTCCCAGGGGATGGCAGAGGTTTTTCATGCACTTGATGGCACATTGGGAAGGTGTATTATACCTGATGGAGAACAAGGAAACCACAGCTTCTGCTCTGCTGGGAGGGACACAGTTGCTTGATGGGAATGCCCTTTGTGAAAATGGAGAAATGTCCTTCACAAAGGTAGTATCTTTGCCATTCTCTGAGCTAATACAGGAATGGTTTAATCTCATAACGGGTCTACAAGAAGCCTGCTTTGACAGGTCTGCACCCTCCTTTAGTACTACCTCTACCACTGCTTTCTTCCAAGGTGCTGGAACTCCACCAGTTTTGGGAAACTGTTAAATAAGGCCTTCCAGATATCACACACTCCCCCCAAATTTTCAAAAGAATAACATCTGCTCCTTGCTAAATATACATCTTTTTTTTTTCTCTCTCTCTCTTCATATCTTAGCTGTTATTTACCTATGACGGTGGCATGGCTATGTCTGCCATAAACATTTACATTTGTATCTTTTCTTAGTTTACCCATTCCTCTGCTTTAGAGAAACTGATTCGATTTCTGAAAGCTCTGTAATACATACAGAGGATCTCTGGTTAGTGTACAGTTTCCCTAAGCTTGGCTAGAAGTCTTTCTACATCCTTTTACTAAGATACCGTGCTAAAAGCTTTTACACTCTTATGCTTATCAAAAAGTACTTGCCATGCAGCAACATTCAAATCTTATACATACTGCCTAAAGACTCCCTTTGTCCCCTTAGCACTCTGCATCTGCTCCTCCTCTTATTTTGTGAGCTTCCCCTTCTTCTGCAATACTTTAATCTTCTTAGCCCCTCTAAATAAAGTACAATGGTGCAATTTCTTACAATAACAGTAGACATACTTCTCTTCACTGTTGCAGTATTCGTAACAGATGGAATCTCCTACTGAAGATAGCCTACATACGGCCAATATACCAAATCCTTTAATATTTACCAGCATCATAAGTCAGATGTATGCTCCTCGCATCAGCGTATGGCATAAAGGTGACGTACAGATGCTCCATACTCAGAAGTGAAGTGCCCCAGGAGAACAGCAGCCATCCCAGGAGAAAGGAGAACATGTTGCATCCAAGGAAAAAAGCAACACCCCTTGGCCAGGCAGATGTTCCCAACAAAAGAAAAGGGGGCATGAGGGAGGGACTGAATAGTGCAACAGTTTATTTATTGTTATTTATTTTACATTTGTTGACCAGACTAGTCTAGCTGGATATACGTCCATTTTCAGTAGAGGCCCGGGGAGAAAAGCTCCACATGGAAGACATACACAAACAGTACACTAAACATTAATTACAAGAATCATGTTAGACAATAACATGTATTCCATGGTAACAAAAAAAAAATTTTTTTTTTTACTATGAGAAGAGAGACAAGGATTTAGAAGTATGTGGTAGACACCCAAAGCAAAGTGATGAGCAGGAATAAGAGAACAAAGTAGTTAAAATGGGATTGGAAGAATTAGCTGTAGGGTAGTAACTTGTTGATAAGACAGTAGGATGGCCAATTCAGTAGTACCTAGTTACAGTAAGTCAGTTTAAATGGTTGTGGCCTTAAAGTTGAAGAGAGAGATGTAAAAAAAGATGATGGGCAAGACTAACAGTGAGAGAGACTCTAGTCAAGGTTAGTACAGGGACATAGTCAGTGGGTTGTAAGGTATGATTTAAGTTTCTTTTTAAATAGGGAAGTTGAAGAAAGAGATGCAAGTTCACCAGGAAGTAGGATCCAGCTTTTGCCTACAGTGTTAGCGAAGAGTGATTCGCCTGCTTTATTAGATTTTTGAGTAGAGACGAGTAGTTTGTTTGCAGAGCATAGGTTTGTAAGATTTTTATATGGGCAGATTAGACTTTTGAGAATTGGTGTGTTACTTGGATGATACAGGGTTTTATGGGTAATAGCTGGTGAAGTAGAATTTGGTTCTGCAGTTCCAGCCAATCCAGTTGTTTCAGATTTTGGCAGTGATGGGATCTAACAGGGGAGCCGGTAGCAAATCTGGCAATGTTGTTGTAGGAGCTTGTTGAGGTTGCTTTTTGATAGATTATTATATATAGGGGATGCATAAAAGAGTGTTGAGATGAGGTGGGTGTGGGCAATAGAAGTTTTAGCTATGGGAGTAAGGAAAGGTTTGATTCTATAGAGGGAGCCTAGTTTTCAGTTAACTGATTTTATTGTGGTGTTAATATAAGTATCAAAGTTAAGGCTGTGGTCAACGGTCACTCCCAAGAGTTTAGTGGTAGTGTCAGTAAATATAAAGTACAGTTTTGTACCTACCATAAATGTAGATTTTCGAGTGTTCACACTGCTGACGTCATCACACTTGGGTTGTCTGCCATCAGGCGGTCCCGCAGTTGGCCCGAGTTCCAAAGTCTTGGTCCGGCGTCGGTTGCTGTCGCTTCTTGCTTGACGTCAGTGTGACAGGGGTATAAAAGAGGCAGCCAACGCCATTTTCTTCAGTTTTTCTTGCCCCAGATGTCAGGTGCCCCCAAATAGGAAGGCAATACATAATCCTAAGTAAATTACATAAGCAGAAAACATTAGTTGTAGATGTAAGCAAATACACCATATAGAAATACATGTTAGAGATTGTATAAACAGGGAGCTATAGATAAAACCCAGGTAAGAAGAGGGGAAGGTGGGAGGGTAACCTGGACTGCAGCAGTGTGAACACTCGAACATTTACATTTATGGTAGGTACAAAACTGTACTATGTTCATCGTGTTACACTGCTGCAGTCATCACACTTCGGTTGAATCCCAAAGTTAAGGCTGGGCGGTTGGTACTAAACACGGTTTGGAGAAGCTAGCAGGCCCTGCAAAACTGCAGTGGCAAAGCCAGCTCTGGTTTTTGAGTATAGAGGTAAGTGGTAGTGCTTGGTGAATGTGTGCACTGAACTCCAAATTGCAGCTTCCAAAATATCCTTGGTTGGTACCCCTCTGAGGAAGGCTGCTGATGTTGCTGTAGCCATGGTGGAATGAGGCCTAATGTTACTAGGTACAGGTTTCCCATGATGTGTGTAGCAGAAACGGATACAATGTCCTATCCATTTTGAAATGTTATGTTTTGATATAGGCTTCCCTTGAGATCCTGCAGCATAGGATACAAAGAGCTGATCAGATTTTCTGAAAACCTTTGTTTTATCCAAGTAGAAACGTAATTGCCTGTGAATGTCCAAATAGTGTATAGGAGCCTTTCCCCTTTATTCTGGGGGTTTGGATAAAAGGTGGGTAAATGAATGGTTTGGTTTAGAGCCACACTGGATACTACCTTTGGCATAAAGGAAGGGTTAGTTCGTAAGGAGACTGTCTTGATGAAAAATGATGAAAGGCTCCACTGCCATTAGTGCCTGTAGCTCTGAGACTCTTCGTGCTGAAGTTATTGCTAGCAGCAGGGCAGTTTTCCATGATAAAAATTGTAAATCAGCTGAAAAAGCTGGCTCGAAGGGCGGTAGTGTAAGTTTTTCCAAAACAAAACTGAGGTCCCAAGTTGGTGTTGGTGCTCTTCGGGGCAGTCTTATGTTCTTAGCCCCTCTGAGGTACTGTCTTAATAATGGATGTGAAAAAATCGGAGGATGTGTGTTGTAATGAGCTGAAATAGCTGAAGCGTGGATCTTTATTGATGAAAAGGAAAGGCCTTTGTGCAGCATCTCAGTTAAATACTGCAGAATCTTAGGAATATTTGAGACAAGAGGATTTTGGCCTTTAGCCTGGTTCCAGGCGCAGAATCTTTTCCATTTGTCTGAGTAGGTTTTCCTGGTGCTGGGTCTCCTGGCCTCCAGAATGACATCCATAACAGCTTTAGAGAGAAGTATTGACTGGTTGTTTAGATAATCTGTCATGCAGGCAGATTTAAAGTCTTAAGCTGGCTGTGTAGAATCTGATTGTTTTGCTGAGTCAGCAGGTGAGGAATTTGAGGTAAAATCCATGGTGGGCCTTGAGCCATATTCCTTAATATTGGATACCAGTGTTGGGGTGGCCAGTCTGGAGCAATGAGTATCATTTGTGGCCTCTCTAATCTGGCTTTTAACAGCACCTTTGCCAGAAGAGGCAGTGGACCTACACTGTTAGTGTTTTCCAACTGAATGAGAGGGCGTCCACTTTCCAAGCTAGTGTGTGGTATGTCCTTGTGCAAAACTTTCGCAGTTGGTAGTTTTGGGGGGTGGAAAACAGATCTATGTCTGGGCTCCCCCATTACTGAGTTATCATCGTGAATACTTGTGGGTCTAGTTTCCACTCGTGAGGATCCATGATATTTCTGCTTAGTTTGTCTGCCAAAGTATTTTTCTTTCCTGGCAGGAATTGTGCTTGTAGTTGAACTTGGTAGGTCAGTGCTGTGTTCCACAAGGTCATTGCTTGCCTGCATAGGGGGTAGGAATGTGTGCCCCCTTGTTTGTTTATTTATCACATCACTGTGGTGTTGCCCGTCTTTATTAGAAGTTGTCCAGGACGTAGGAGGTCCTTGAAAGCTGTTAGGGCATTTTGTACAGCTAGCATCTCTTTTTGATTGATGTGGAGATGCATTTGATCTGCAGGCCATTTGTCCTGAATACACTGTCCTGCCATGTGTGCTCCCCAGGCATAATCCGATGCATCTGTTGTCATGGTTTGCCTGGCTGTGGGCAAGGTGAAAGGCTGACCCTTGCTGAGGCGACATGCCTGTGCCCACCATAGGAACTCCTGTTGAAGGCAGGAAATTAGTGGTATGACTGTTTCCAAGCTGTGGTTGTGTTGAGTCCATACACTTTTCAGGTACCATTGTAACTTCCTCATATGCAGTTTGGCATATGGTATTAGCAGTATGCAAGATGCCATGAATCCCAAGGCCTGCAGAATTTTTTTGCAGGGAGTTGGGTTTTTGTTGCCATCAATTTGAAGTATTGAGTCAGTTGTCCTTGCTTGTCTGGCATGAGATAAGCCATCTGGTCCATTGTATTTAAGACGGCACCCAGGAATTTTATGTCTTGTGAGGGTACTAGTTTTGACTTCTTTTCATTTACTGTGTACCCTAGGCAACTTAGTAGGTTTTTTACAAATGCCAGATGTTTTAAAAGAATGCCCTTGCTGTCTGCTTGAATAAGGCAGTCATCCAGGTATGGATATATTTGGATTCTTCTTTGTCTGCAGTATGCAATTACTGGTGCCAGGCATTTTGTGAAGACCCTGGGCGCAGAAGATAAGCCAAATGGCAGTGCAGAGAATTGGTAATGAGTTGTACCGGCTGTAAATCGGAGGTATCTTCTGCAATTTTGTCTGATAGGGACATGGAGGTATGCCTCCTTGAGGTCCAACGTTACTAGCCAAGCCTTCTTGTCCAGCATGGGAAGAAGTTGCTGTAGCATGAGCATCTTGAATTTGGGTGCTTCCAGGTATGTGTTTAGAATTGAAAGGTCCAGAATGGGTCTCCAGGCTTTGTCCTTTCGGGGAACCAGAAAGAGTAGAGTAAAATCCTTGTCCTTGGCTCCTGTGTAGGAACCTGTTGAATGGCTCTCATGTCCATGAGTGCTGTAATTTGTCTTTGAGCCTCTGCCCGTTGATTTGATGGCAGGTTTGGCATTCCTTTTATCCTTGGTAAAGTGTGAAAGTGGAACCTGTATCCTTGAGTTACAATATTTAGGACCCATTTGTCTTTTGTGATGATGTGCCAATTGTCTGCAAAAAGTGCAAGTTTTCCTCCCAAGGGAGCTGCCAAGAGTGATTTGCTTGGCAGTCTGAGGGGTAAGTCATTGTGATTGTCTTCTGATAGTTTGAGACCGGTCTTCTCCTCTTTTCTGGGTTGTGGCACCCCACTGTCGTGGCTTGTAAGAGCCTTGTGGCTGACCTCTGCCCCTTGGGCGTCTGTATTTGCCCCTCTGTGGTCTATCAGAAGTTGGAAAGGACCAGTTTTTGGTTGGCCAATTTCTGCTGAAACGAGGGGGTTGGACCTGTAAAAAAATCCTTGACCATCTGCATAGATTTTGCCTTATCCTCCATTTTCTTTAAATCTTCTTCTACTTTCACACTAAATAAAACATCCTGCTGTAAGGGTGCATCCAATAACTTTGCTTTAACATGATCAGGTAAAGTTTGTTCTTTTAACCAAGCATGCCTATGAATGACAGACCCTGTTACGGCTGCTCTGCAAGAAGCTTCCAATTAATCAAATCCACATTGCAAAGTTTGTTTTCCCACTTGTTCTGCTGCATGCAACAAATCTTGCATTTCCTTGTAATCAGACTGCTGTGTATGTGTGCTCATTTTTTGTTTTAATTGAGACATCAAGTATTGTTGATATTTCAGCATGTGAAACTGGCAATTTAAGGCCCTCATAGCTAGAGTAGCTGAGGTATATACTTTCTTTCCCCATCTGTCTAGTGCTCTAGAATCCCTTTCAGATGGTACAGGATTTTTAGCAATAGAGGCCTTAACCCCTTTGGGACCCTGGGAAATGGTTTCTGGGTCAGCAACAGGGCTTTTATATAGGAATTTATGTGAGTCAGGGACTCTGTAGTATCTGTCTGGTTTGATTGGTGCAGGAGGTAATGAATCTGGGTTAAGGCTAGATTCTGAATAAACATCATCCACAATGTCTAACACAGGTGGAATAGCAAGGTGTCTGTGCTGGGATAATAAGAGGAACTCTTGGAGCCTTTTCTTAGAATCACAGTAATCCTGGCCTTCCCAGTGGAAATGTTCCCTCATGGTATGTAAAGTTTCCCCAAAAGAGTAGTCTTCTGGGGGAGATGCTGAAGGAATAGACTCTTCAGCATCAGAGTCTTCATAAGGGGGAAAAAAAAGAGTACTCCTGTTCCTCAGAAGAATCTGAGGTAATGGAAACCTGGTCAGAGAAAGCGTAGTCCTCCTCCTGTCTAGGCCTTTTGTCAGGTGGGGGATGGGAACCCCTGATCAGGGTAATTAAGTCTTCGGCCATCTTAAGCATCTGTTTCTTAGGCATGGGGCCTTGCACTGGCGACTGCTGTACAGGCTTCCTTACTTTTAATGGAGCTTTCTGTTTTGTAAAGGATTTAATAGTAAGTGTAGTCTGTCTGAAGACACCTTCAGCAACGGACAGCCTTTCAACTGCACCGGAATCCCCATCAGCCATGGAGTCGGAAGGGCCTAAAGATAAAGGCTCTGGAGGCCCTGCAATCTCCGCTTTGGAGTTGGATGCAGGCTGGGGTTCTAAATCAGCACTAGTCAGGGGCTGCGTAGGCGCCTCTCTGAAAACCGGAGAACTAGCGACTGGCCTAGCAGAGGCCTTGGTGTCTGGTTTGGGTCTCGGCTGCCTGTCCTTATCTTTGCGCTTTTTATGCATCCCGGTAGTCGGTTGCTCCGATGGCATGGTATAATTAAATTTTCTACCAAAATAATGTCGGGCGAAATCAAACCGTTTAATACTTCGTTTGTTAAACCTAGCACAAAACTGACAACCTGTGGCGTCGTGGTCTGGGCCTAGGCAAGGGATACAACAGGAATGAAAATCCTTATGAAGTATTTGCTTCCCACAAGAAATGCAATTATTAACTTTTTCTGACATCGGACTGAGGCAAGAAAAGGTTCCCAACAGGGTACTTAGCTTTATTGAAGACTTCGGTCTGAAATTCGATTTGAAAATCTCAAGAGTCGGCCGACCGGCACTTGCGAACTGCTTCAGGCACAGTGTGGCAAGAAAGACTGAAGAAAATGGCACCGGCTGCCTCTTTTATACCCCTGTCACACTGACGTCAGGGAAGAAGCGACAGCAACCGACGCCGGACCAAGACTTTGGAACTCGGGCTGACTGCGGGACCGCCTGACGGCAGATAACCCAAGTGTGATGGCTGCAGCAGTGTAACACGATGACCATCTGTACTATTTTTAGATTTAATAGTGAAGTAAAGTGGGGGGGACTTTAATGTGGGAGTAAACACTATAAGTTTAGTCTTTTTGGGGTTAAGGAGGAGGCAACGCTGTAAAAACCAATCCTCAACAAGTTCAGACATTTTGGGTGAGTGACTACAGTTCAGACGGTTCAGTAGAGAAGGACATCTACTGTTATAGTACAGGTGTGTAAAATTGTACCATGTCCTTCCATATCCCTGCTGCAGTATTCGTAACCAACGGCAGAGTGCAAAAGCCACGGTACGGAATGGGAGGGGGAAGGCAAGGCCTCCACAAACCAAAGAAGGATGGCCTTGGCAAATCCTGCCCTGGCTCTGGAAATGACAGTCATCTTGTAATGTTCAGTGAAGGAGTAACACATACCACCAACCAGCCACTTCAAGGCTGGAACTAGTGTCCAAAGCCTTGAACAAAGCTCAAGGGAGGCCACTGCTCTGGTTGAATGAGCCAAAACATAAGCAAAAAGCTGTAGACAAGAAAGGAAAAAGAAAAGGAAATGGCCTTCGAAATCCAGGAGAAGATGGTTTGCTTAGGAACAGCCAAACCTAATGTCCTGGCATGAAAAGAAACAAAAAGTTGCTCATATTTACATATAGTCTGTGTCTTATCAGAGAATACCTGAGCTGCCTATGAAAATCCAAGGTGTGCAAAATATTCTCACTACCAAGTTGTGGAGAAGGAAAAAGGAAGGAAGGGGCAGACTGATAAGGGACAACTCACCGGCCACCTTGGAAGCAAAAAGGATTAGGACACAGCGACATCCTCTCCCTATGGATAATCAAAAAGAAAAAATGCCATCAAGGCTTGGAGTTCAGAAACTCTCTTGATGGAATTGAGGGCAACCAAT
The DNA here is from genome assembly GCF_019279795.1 of Protopterus annectens. Classification (NCBI taxonomy): domain Eukaryota; kingdom Metazoa; phylum Chordata; order Ceratodontiformes; family Protopteridae; genus Protopterus; species Protopterus annectens. The sequence continues at coordinate 1,437,220,685 of NC_056744.1, read as the reverse complement.
AAAACATTCTCACAAGTCTAATGTTGCTGAGAAGAAGCAGCAGGTTGAAAGGGAGCCTAGGTCAATTTTCAAAAAAGAAAATTGATGTCCCAAGGAAGAGGGATGGGCTTTCTTGGAGGCTGCCTTTCAGGAATTGTTTAACCTCAAAATTGGAGGCCAGTAGTAAAGTCAAAAATAGACGAGCAGAGATTGCTGACAAAGTGAGAAAAATATGCCAAGCCAGAATGGATCAGTTAACATAAGTAATAGAGAACTAAAGGGACGCCTGACTGAGAAGGGATCCTGGTGAAGCTGAAGACACCAAACAGAAAAATCACTTTTAGATATATATATATATATATATATATATATATGTGTGTGTCTTTCGGCTTTTCCCGGTTAGGGATCGCCACAGCGGAACTCCGGTCCGCTAATGATTGGCAGTTGATTTTTGTGTACCGGCTTGCCAGGCCTGACGCACAACCCTCAACGAAAGTACACCCATTCACGCATGTCTCCACGCAGAAGACGCTCGAGCTGAAAATCGAACCGGACAGCGTCTTACTCTGAGGCGACAATGCTATATATATATATATATATATATATATATATATATATATATATATATATATATATAAATATATATATATTTTTTTTAATGTATATATATTTATATTTCCTGGCCTACTGCAGAATCTTAAGCACATCCTCCGATAAATTATATCAAATGGGGATTAAAACCCTATCACACAAAGTATCAAATGAAAAATGGACAGATGAGAGTGGAGGAGAACCTTGTCTTATGTAAGGTGATCCATCCAGCAAGTTAACTTGTGATGATTGCCCCTTGCAGCTAAAAAACAAGGGTGAACCAATGCTGTCTGGGCCAAAAAGGAGTCACCAACAAGACTTTTGTAGAGTCCTATTTGATCTTGTGCAGAGCCGTGGGAAGAACAGAAAGAGGAGGGGAAATCATAAAGGAACATCCTCTTTCATGAAAAAGGAACCTGCATCCACCCTTCAAGCCACAGGCCTTGGGATTCTGGAACAAAAGCGAGGAAGTCGTCTGTTCAGAGGGGAGGGGACGCCTCTCTGTGAAGCATCCACTCATGGATCTGTAAAGAGAGCCTGCCACCAGATTTTGTCCTGAAGAAGTGTTAACTGCCTGCAAAGAAACTTACATTTCAATAGGTAGCTCTCAGGCCTAAAGGACTAGTCTGCAAAAAGAAGACCGTGTGCCCCCCCCCCCCAACTTGTTGACAGATATACTACACGACTGTGTTGTTGTCTTACAGACTGTTAAAGGGTGTGGAGACCAAAGGAAATGGAAAGCCTGGAGAGCAAGGATAATTGCATGCATTTGTTTGAATTTGATGTGATCCAGTTGCTGATAAGATGGCCAAAGACCCGGCACCTTCAAAATGCCTGAAGCAGCCTCCGCTCACCCCCAACTAAAGCACATGTAAAGAGATCCTGAGACAGAGCAGGGTGCTGTAAAGGGATGCCTGGATTGATAGATATGTGTTGAATCCACCAGTGAATCTCAAGTTTTAGGCATGGACGTAAAGGAACTGGAAACTCTAGTGGATGGCAATGCTGAAGCTACACCAACCGCAAGCACAGCTGAAACTCTCTCATGTGAAGTTTGTCAAAAGGTAGTATGGGGATGTTTGAGGTAATGAACCCCAGAACCCTCAGAAATTACCTGGCAGGCATGAGAGGTACAGGAAGAAAGAACTGGAAGAAAGTCGTAAGAGACAGTACCTTAGCAGCATGCAGAGATGCCAGCATAGGAACAGTCCAACTCCTGCATCCCAGGAAAATGATATCCTGAATGGGGACAAAACAGAAATCTGGAGATTGAAGGTGAAAACCAGTGTGTGCAACTGTAGCCTGGTAAAGTGCAGGTCCTGCAGGAGCCTGGAAGGAGAGGGAACCTGAATAACCAAATCATCCAGAAAAAGAAACGTGCTTGTACTACCTGATGACTGGAGGCAGACACTTGGTGATGTGAAAAGACCAAAGGGCAAAGCAGGGAACTGAAAATGAGAGGAAAACTTGGAGAAATGTAAATAACTTCTTCAACAGAGGGTGAGTGGGAATATGAAGGTAAGCATCCTTCAGATCACGGGAAACTAGGAAGGCTTGTGGAAGCAAAAGGGGAAATGGAGTCTGGAGAGAATCCATCCTGAAGGTGGTTACCTTGGAGGAAAGTATTCAAAAGGGAAAGGTTTAGTACAGGCCTCCATGACTCCTCATTTCTGGCAACCAGCAACATCCTGGAAGGCAGAATGTCACATGGAGGCAAGTTTGTCCTGAAAAGGAGTTTACTGAGGTCTAGACGTCAGTTTTTTTTCCCCCCAGAAAAAAACACGCCTAAAGACACACTGACCTTTGGTGGGCTGACAAGGCTGTCTACGAACAAAGGCAGTTTTTGAAAGATAATTCCTCTAAAACTTAGGAATGGACGAGACAAAAATCTGTTTAAAGTCCGTCATGACCTTGCTTTGGTCCTATAAGGTCTTACTATATCTGCCGCTGGAGAACCAATGAGATTTTGATTATCTAAGGGAGGCTCAAGAAACTAAGTCTTAATGTTATCAGGCAGAACTTGAAGACAAAGCCAGGAATATAGCCTCATGACAGAGCCTGAAGCAGCTCTAGAGAAGGCCTCAGGAGCATCGCAGCTACACGTAACATAGTGACGAGTCACCTGAGATGAACAGTGGACTTAACCCGAGAATCAGGCAGGTCAGACAAAACGCAGCTCTAGAGAAGGCCTCAGGAGCATCATAGCTACACTTAACGTAGTGACGAGTCACCTGAGATGAGCAGTGGACTTAACCCGATAATCAGGCAGGTCAGACAAAACGCAGCTCTAGAGAAGGCCTCAGGAGCATCATAGCTACACTTAACGTAGTGACGAGTCACCTGAGATGAGCAGTGGACTCAACCCGAGAATCAGGCAGGTCAGACAGAACGCAGCTCTAGAGAAGGCCTCAGGAGCATCGTAGCTACACCTAACGTAGTGACGAGTCACCTGAGATGAGCAGTGGACTTAACCCGAGAATCAGGCAGGTCAGACAGAACGCAGCTCTAGAGAAGGCCTCAGGAGCATCGTAGCTACACTTAACGTAGTGACGAGTCACCTGAGATAACAGTGGACTTAACCCGAGAATCAGGCAGGTCAGACAGAACGCAGCTCTAGAGAAGGCCTCAGGAGCATCATAGCTACACTTAACGTAGTGACGAGTCACCTGAGATGAGCAGTGGACTTAACCCGAGAATCAGGCAGGTCAGACAGAACGCAGCTCTAGAGAAGGCCTCAGGAGCATCGTAGCTACACCTAACGTAGTGACGAGTCACCTGAGATGAGCAGTGGACTTAAAGTACAGTTTTGTGCCTACCATAAATGTAGATGTTCGAGTGTAAACACTGCTGCAGTTATTATTATTACACTTGGGTTATCCTGCTGTCAGGCAGTCCCGCAGTCAGCCAGAGTTCCAAAGTCTTGGTCTGGCGTCGGTTGCTGTCGCCTCCTCCCTGATGACAGTGCGACAGGGGTATATAAGATGCAGCCGACACCATTTTCTTCAGTTTTTCTTGCCCCAGATGTCAGGTGCCCCCAAATAGGTAGGCAATTCAAATTGCTAGTAAAATATACAAAAGAAAAGCAAACAACCATTTTTAGTTACCAGCAAATACTCCCCATAGTTAGTAAAGGATAGATGACCTAGGTAAGTACCAGAAAGTAAAAGGGGAAGGAGGGAGGGTAACCTGGACTGCAGCAGTGTCTACACTTGAACATCTACATTTATGGTAGGTACAAAACTGTACTATGTTCATCGTGTTACACTGCTGCAGTCATTACACTTGGGTGGAATCCCAAAGCTGAGGTACGGAGGCTGGATCGATAAGGCATTAGGGGTGGCTATAAGGCCCTGCAGTACAGCAGTGGCGAAGCCAGCTATGGATTTGGAGTATAAAGGCAAATGGTAATGTTTGGTGAAGGTATGCACAGAACTCCATGTTGCTGCTTCCAAAATATCCTTGGTAGGTACTCCTCTGAGGTAGGCAGTTGAAGTGGCTGTTGCCCTGGTGGAGTGAGATCTAATGCTGCTAGGTACAGGTTTCCCATGGTGGGTATAGCAGAAACGTATATAGTGCCCTATCCATTTTGAAATAGTCTGCTTTGAAATGGCTTTTCCCTGTGCTCCTGCAGTGTATGCTACCAATAATTGCTCAGATTTTCTGAAAGCTTTGGTTTTGTCCAAGTAGAAGCATAACTGTCTGTGAATGTCCGAAGAATGTAGTAGTCTCTCCCCTTTGTTCTGTGGTTTTGGATAAAAAGTTGGCAAATGAATAGTTTGGTTCAGAGACGCACTTGAAACCACCTTAGGCATAAAAGTAGGGTTAGTTCTTAAAGACTCCCTGTCCTGGTGGAAGATGAGGAAAGGTTCCACTGCCATTAGTGCCTGTAATTCTGAAACTCTTCGTGCTGATGTTATTGCCAGGGGCAAAGCAGTTTTCCAAGAGATATATTTTAATTCTGCTGTGTTAGCTGGCTCAAAAGGAGGTAAAGTTATTTTTTCCAAAACAAAGTTGAGGTCCCAAGTTGGTGTAGGCGCTCTACGGGGCAGTCTTATGTTTTTAGCTCCTCTGAGGTACTGTTTGAGCAAAGGATTAGAAAAAAATTGGTGGATCCGTGTTGTAATGAGCAGAGATAGCTGAGGCGTTGATCTTGATGGATGAAAAAGAGAGGCCCTTGTCCAGCATCTCAGTTGTATTGCAGTATCTGAGGAATGTTTGGGATTAGAGGGTCAAGGCTGTCCGCTTGGTTCCAGGCACAGAATCTCTTCCATTTGTCCGAGTATGCTTTCCTGGTGCTAGGCCTTCTGGCCTCCAGAATGACATCCATAACAGCTTTGGAGAGAGGCATTGCTTGCTCGACTAAGGAATTTTCCATGCAGCTAGATTTAAGGTCTTTAGCTGGCTGTGAAGTATCTGATTGCTGTGCTGAGTCATCAACTGTGGGATTTGAGACAAAATCCAGGGTGGTCCTTGTGCTAAGTTCTTTACGATTGGTTACCAGTGTTGGCGTGGCCAGTCTGGTGCAATCAGGATCATCTTTGGCTCTTCCTGCCTGGCTTTTATGAGTACCTTTGGAAGGAGAGGTAAAGGAGGGAAAGCGTATACTTGTAGTTTTTTCCAGCTGAATGAGAGGGCATCCACTTCCCATGCTTGTGGATGGTAGCTCCTTGTGCAGAATTTCTGTAATTGGCAGTTCTTTGGGGAAGCAAACAGATCTATGTCCGGGCTCCACCATTTTTGTGTTATCATTCTGAATATTTGTGGGTTCAGTTCCCATTCGTGTGGGTCCTTAATGTTTCTGCTTAAGTCGTCTGCCAGTGTGTTTTTCTCTCCTGGCAGGAATTGTGCTTGCAGATGAACCTGGTAGTTTAGAAATGTGTTCCACAAGGTCATGGCTTGTCTGCAGAGGGGGTAGCAGTCTTTGCCCCCTTGCTTGTTTATGTACCACATAACTGCGGTGTTGTCTGTCTTTAGTAATAACTGTCCTGGATGCAGCAGGTCCTTGAAAGCTATAAGGGCATTTTGTACAGCTAGCATCTCTTTTTGATTGATGTGGAGATGTCTTTGCTCTGTGGGCCACTCGCCCTGGATACATTTTCCTGCCATGTGTGCTCCCCAGGTGTAATCCGATGCATCTGTTGTCAGTGTCTGCCTGGCTGTGGGTTGAGTGAAAGGCTATCCCTTGTTGAGGTGACAAGCTTGTGCCCACCATCTAAACTCCTGTTGTAGGCAAGGAATTAGTGGTATAACTGTTTCCAAACTTTAACAGTGTTGAGGCCATATGCTCTTTAGGTACCATTGTAGTTTCCTCATATGCAGTCTGGCATATGGAATTAGTAGTATGCAAGATGCCATGTAGCCCAAGGACTGCAGAATTTTTCTTGCAGGGAGTCGGGTCTTTGTTGCCATTAAATGAAAATATTGACATCAGTCTGTGGCAAGAAAAAGTTTCCCCAATGGGGTACTTAACTTTTTTAGAAGACTTCGGTTCTGGATTCGGAATAAAAATCTCAGGAGTCGGCTGACCGGCACTTGCGAACTTCTTCTTCTTCGGGCACCGCGCGGCAAGAAAGACTGAAGAAAATAGCGTCGGCTGCATCTTATATACCCCTGTCGCACTGACGTCAGGGAGGAGGCGAAAGCAACCAATGCCGGACCAAGACTTTGGAACTCTGGCCGACTGCGGGACAGCCTGACGGCAGGATAACCCAAGTGTAATGACTGCAGCAGTGTAACACGATGAACATCATGAGAATCAGGCAGGTCAGATAGAACCCCACCCAGCTGAGACAAAAGGGATAAAATATACCTGGTCGTATGAGTCTGATAGTTAATGGGATGAAATGCCACGTTGGCAGAAGTGGTCTCACCTTCCCAAGCCTCTCAGTAAACCAACTATCTTTGCCTGAGGGAAGAAGCTTACAGGCAGGCAAAAGCGGATAAGGCTTATCAGCAGAGACAGAGACCACAGCAAGATCAGGAGGGCGACACTTGTAAAGGAACTTGAAAGCCTCAGGGACCGTATAAAATGGTCAGGCTTTTTAGGGGCAAGGTGGTTGGGAATCAGAAGCCAAAGCAGCAGCTGAAAAAATTATCCAAGAAAGAGGCCAAAACAGGTGGAAAAGCAGAAGTCTTAGGGTAGTCCACATGCAGCAACTCATTTTCTACACATCAGACAATTAGGAGCAGTTCCACTTAAAATGCTCCATGCAATCCCCAAAGGACAATTCTTCCAAAGGGGTGTCAGGACTTATGGAGTTCTCCTTCTCACAGCAATAGTCCAGGGGTGATGGCATCTGGGAGGAAAAGGCCAAAGAATCCTCATCAAAATCAGATTCCTCAGAAGAGTCATCAGATTCCTGAGATGCATCCGAGGGTAGAAGACCAGGGAGGGGGCAAGAAGAGAGACCCCCTAAGGTGGTCTCAAAGCCATCATGGCATTAAACAAGCACCGAGTAAAATCCTGCTACTCCTGCCAAGGATCTTTAAGAGTGGCAGAAACATTTTTATTTATTTTACATTTGTTTAGCGGGGAGGTCCGACTGGACAGAACTGCCTGTTTTCAGCAGAGGCCTGGGGGAAAAGCTTCAGAACAATTGCTAACATACTACACATACGGTATTTACATGAGCATTGCAGTTTACATGTACAGTTATAACATGCTTAGTCTTATGTAGTTTCTTAAGGAGGTGTCGGCTTTAACAAACCTGTGGTACAGAACCCTGCCTTAACTCCACCAGGGTGCTACGCACCTCCTCTAAGATCTGGGGAATAATCCTAGGCCCCTCAGATATGATCAGCATAGCTCCAACTCCATATCCACAACAGACGTTAAAGCCTTGGAGGATGTGTGAGAAACCGGTTCCATGACAGTGGGGTGGAAATGTATTTTCAAATCCCATCACTAATCAAAAAGTAATTTTATAATACATTTGAGTGGTCTGAGCTGCATGTCCAGTGACCCAGGATAAGCTGGTACAGCTAGTTTATCAAAGATTGCATTACATGCTCATTATTGCTTATAATTCAGTAACCTCAACATGAATTAATTATAACAAATGTATTTATATTATTTTCTATCTGTCTTTGCTTCAGACAGCAGAAAGGCTAGAAAATCTGTCTTTGTGACGGTACAAATTCCTAGACCAATGACTACTACATCTGGAGAAGAGGTGCAGCGGCACCGGATGGATTAATGCAGATATTTCTACTATCACTGAATGCATCTTTTAAATAAGGCTATTTGTTTAAGATCACCTATTAGTAATGTTTACTTGTGATATGCACATTAAGGTTGAAATGCAAGTTTCCTGATTGAATAACTGCACATACTTTCATATGTACGTTGTAACTTGTCTTGGATGCAAATTCAATGTTTCTGCACAGCCAAATGTGTCTTTATATAATGTTTTACAAAACATGCACTAGACAAACTGTTTTAGAACATGTGATGTAAAAAAATAACCATTTCTTAGAAAAATGTGAATATCCAATTGAAATCTTTGTAATACTCAAGAAAATCTCAAGATAACATAGGCCCAAACTGTTACAATTAACCATAACTTGTCAAAGGTTCAGACTGCTAGTTAAGTTCTTTCAAACTGCAAGTATGACAGTCATGAAATGATGCTTCTCTATTTGCAAACAGGAAAACAGAAATGTTGTTGGTTATTACAGAAACAAATGTCACCTGATTTCCTTATAATGTCAGTGTGTTATTTCTTATTATCATTTCCACAACACTGGCCTCCAACAGGGTCATGGAAGAGGAAACAGATGTCAGCACCAGGTGGTACTCAGGGGCATCATCCACCTCAAGGGAGACAGATGCAGAGGCTGGATGGCAGCAATATCAGATCTGGACTTTATAGACTTTTTCTTCAGAGGAGGCTGTACCACATGGAAGGAGGATTTGGCCATGGTACCCTGGGCCAACAACTTGAGACGCTGGTTCTCAAGGAAAATGGAAAGAGAAGACAGATTGCTGTGAAGAGTCTTCCGCACAAATGCCTGAGAACACTGACTGTGGTCACGAGAAGTGCCTGGACAAAACAAACACTTGTGATCTTTATAGGGAATCTACTTCCTACACTGACATTTCCCTTTCTTGGATGACATGAACTCTCATAACACACAATACAAACAAAAGAAAAGGAACACCAACCGGGTACTTATCTGCAAAAGGCGGGGTATAACCAGCATAACGAAGGCCGTTCAGACAGACTTACAACTGTGGCTTTCACACTGGTGGAAAAGCTGTACCAAGTATAAAGCATCTGTATGTCGCCTTTATGCCCTACACTGACTTAGGGAGCATACGTCTCACGTACAATGCAGGTAAGAGTTAAAGCTTTGGTATACTGACCAGACCAAGGCTATCCTTGGCAGGAGATCCCATTTGGTGATACGGAAGGACAACTATCTCATTTTACCGTGCTTTTATAGTCCCATTCTACCTTCCCCAGTGACACTACCTATTCCTTAAATTCCCGGAAAAGCACCAGTGCCTTATTTTTCACCATTCTGCATCTTTACCTTAGGTTTATACTGCTGCATGAGTAGATATAATTACTTTGTGGATCTTGAAATTCTCAAAAGTTTTCAATTAAATACACAGATTTCTGTGAAAAAAAAAAAAACATTTTGTGTCCAGTCTAGCCCAGAACACTACTTCCCAAGATACAGAGTTCTGGCAACTGACGTCACATCTTTCCTAATAAATACCAACATACTTCTTTAGAAGTCTAAAAACTGTTAATACAGCTTTCTCTTCTAGTCCCCACTGATATAGCATCACGTTTGCAGAAAAAGTTCTTGTTCCCACCCATAAATAGTCTGAAAACTTATTTCTTCCAAAGTTCTCAAACTCCATAACAGTAGCTTTCGTTACAATATAAAGACGTGCCAGAGTGATCCTCATCCACTGCCAACACCATCTCACTTCTACAAATCTATTAACTACTGTTCTTGTGTAATACTATTGAAGCCCCTCTCACAATCAGCACTACTACCATTTGTCTCTATAATCCAGTGAATTTCCACAATGAAACCAGTTCATCATCATTTCTATCCAACTTTTGTCTCCTGCAACATTCATATTCTACACTACTTAATAGAATTCAGCATTCTGCCTTTTGGTTACATGCATAAGGCCATTTATGTTCCATGATAACACTGAAAAAAGTAATGATTCAGATAAAAAGATATTGCTACCAGATATCATCTATGACAGTTCTTTTCGATACATATCCACCTTTGCCACCAGATATTATCTATGACAGTTCTTTTCAATACATATCCACCTTGCAACTTACATGCACACACTAATGGCTGCAGGCTTATCTTACGCAGCTGCTTCTCATAGCTATTTGAACCTGTATCAGATTTTTCTGATATGTTTTACCAACGAAAACACTCAAGAAACAAAAAACTAGTCAGAAATGTTGGGAAAGCAAACTTGTAATTAAGGAAACACTTTGTTTGACGTGGAACAGAGGCTTTGAATTGCCTAGACAGGTCCTTAAAATTAATTCTACTGGCTGCAAAAAAGCAGTTACTAGCAAATGGAAATAAAAATCTAAAACTGTAAATGAAAGGGGCAAAATAACTGGATGTGGAATCCTTAGAAAAACAAAAGGGCAAATTACATAGAAGCAAAGGAAATGTGTGGGAACAAATCATGCAGATTAATGTTCAGGAACAGGGGTGAGGTTGAAGAGAAGGAAGGAAATGAACAATTTAGGTAATGTGACAGTGGATGCTAACTAAAAAAGGAAACGTATACCCTATGAAAAATGTTACTCTAGTTTGTTTTACACTAATAAACGTTGCCATGTGCCACTGTTTTAGTTGTGATTTAATAACAATGTTTATACTTAAAAAAAATCTAAATACTTTCTCAAAAATACCCCTTTAACTTACAAACACAAAACTGCAGTTTAAAAAAAAAAAGGGAAATTGATTCTCCCAAGAAAAGCAGCAGCTGCACCTACAGGTATTATTGTAAAGTTAATGTTAACCATGACAACATGTATGATGCATCCTACGATCTCAGTCAGACTGCTACCTGTTATCTTTATACCGCTCTCCCATTTACATGCTTTCAATAAATATTAACTTTTAGCCTTAACAAAACACACATTGCCTAATCTTAAACTGAACTGTACAAGGTTACAGTTAATGCATTTAATTACTAAGGCTTTTGGAATGCAATTTATTGTATAAATGTTCACTTCCCACAATTTCAAACCTCATTTCTTTTTTATTTTCAGTGAATAGAGTGCAAAAATCCCTTTTAAGATTTAATTACATTGCACCTCAAATCACAAAAAAGATCACTCCAAACATATGGTCTATACTTCTCTCAATTAATTCTCTCTACCTGCTGGTTACTTTCTTCAGCCAAAAGCAGGCACCAGTGAAAAATCCCAACAAAGTTAGTTTGCAAATACAAGATTTTTTCATGTTTTTCATCCTTTTCTTTTTTTGCTTAAAAAGGCATGGACAGCATCTAGATGCCAACCTCAATAAAACGATGAAGTTATCTTTTATTTCTAGACCTAACTTGACCAACATACATTCACATTCCTCCAGCAGTCCAAATTCTCAACATTCTGCTTTCCATCCCTTTTTTACCTTATTACAGTATAAAGCCTGACACATTACAAGAAAGTGTGTTGTGCCTTCTAACATTAATATCACCATCACATTCAGCAGTCACTAACAAACACCTCCCACATCACATTTAAAATACCTCAAACTGCATACAAAACAGAACTACTTTACATTAATTAATTTACATGAAGAAACAATTATACAGATATTAAGGAGAATAAAAACTGTTTTACTAGGAGTCACTTCTATCCCCCTCCGTATCCTTCTAAATGTTAATGACAAAGTGGGGTTTAAACTTTATAGTTTCCTTACCTGTTTAACGCAAACTAATACTTGGTGGTGATATTCACCCCAACCCTGGCCCACACACTTCAGATACACATACCCCCTCTACTTGCAATCTAAGCTACAAACCTACAATTAATAGGCCAACTAACTCTCTCTTAGCCTGTCATCTCAATATTAGAAGCATTAATAACAAGGTACATGAATTGGATGCACTTCTGGATGTCCACTCCCCTGAGATTCTATGTTTATCTGAAACCTGGATAAAACCTAACACTAAAGACAAGTGTTATCACCTGGGTACAACATACACAGGCTGGATCGTGCTTCGAGGAAGGGGGGTGGGTATAAATCTGAGTTGAATATCACCATAGATGTAATACAACCACCTCAGATTAATAAACTCAGAGATTCTTGCCACCAAATTGCAACTTAATAAAAATAAATGCATTAATATCATCTGTATGTACATTCCCCCCAGGTAACAATGTATCTACACTTGAAGATATCCTGCACTGGCCATCAAGTCACTACCCCCAAGAAACCCTACTATTTGGAGACTAACATAGACTGGGGCACCTGTTCCTCAGAATCCCCAGCCACCCATATTAACCTGCATGCATTTACACAAATTATATCCACCCCTACCAGGATAGGTAAACCCAACCAAAAAGAAAGCATACTTGACTGGGTACTCATAAATAGTCACCTCCAACTGTACACCTCTGGTACCCTCCTTGATGGCCTAAGCGATCACCTTCTCACATATGTAATTAAGCACAAAACCATTAATTTCCAATAACCCTTACTCAGAAAGGTTAGAAACAATAAAAACTTTGACCCTGACAAATTCCAACAAGAACTAAACTCATGTAATTGGTCTATTCTAAAACACCTCCCCTTAGAGGAAGCAGTAGCATACTTTAACAACAAATTCCTTGAGATCCTTGATTTGCATGCACCTGTTCGTTCAAAGAGAACCAAGGCAAAAACTGCGCCATGGCTTTCTAAAGAGTATAAACTCAAAATTACCCTTGGAAACAAAGCATGGGCTTTATGGCGTTCTTCTAAAGACCCTCAAGATCACATTAAATACAGGCAATCCAGGAACGAAATCAAAAAATCAATTTTACAAGACAAAAAACAATACTACTGTAATTTACAGACAGTAAATCAAAATAACCCTCAGAAGTTTTGGGCAGGTTTAAATAATCTACTACATCCTGGAGAAACTTCAACCCCAATCCCTGCTGCTACTATTGATAAAACCCCTGAAGATATTTCTGACAGTTTTAACCAATTCTTTACTGAGACAATTCAAGCCAGCTAGCCAACTACCTCCTAACTCCCCTGGTCCTGAAAGTGGCACCTCTAGAAACCTACGCGCATTCAGCTTCCAACCAGTCGCCACTTCACTTATCCGTACCTTGATCAAAAAATTAAAACCCACTACACTTTCTGATGATCAACTCCCTGCCAAGTACTTATAAAAATCAGCTGATGCTACTGTTTACCCCGTCTCAATACTAATCAATCGAACCAAAGTAGAAGCTAAAATTTCCACCATCTGGAAAATATCCTATGTAATCCCACTTCACAACGGAGGCAGCTCTACTGAATTCTCCAATTATAGGCCAATAGGTATACTCTCTCCACTTGCAAAGATTATGGAAAAATGTACTCATAGACAACTCATGCACCACCTAATCCAGAATCACCTTATGGCAGACACTCAACATGGCTTCCGTTCTCATCACAGCACTACTTCAGCCCTCCTAGCCTTTACCAACACCATAAACCATAATCGCAACAGTAATTATATACCCTCTGCCCTCTTCTTGGATCTTTCCAAGGCATTCAATATGGTTGATCACCAACTTTTAATCCACACCCTGCAAACATTCTGTCTAGATACCAGAGCCCTTCAATGTTTTCAATCCTACCTGAATGGTCGACAGCAGGCTGTCCTCTGGCAGAACAAACTCTCTAACCTTCTACCTAACACCCTTGGAGTACCACAAGGCACTATACTAGGGCCCTTGCCGTTCTCCATCTTCATTAACGACCTTTATACTGTCATCACAAAAGTCAGCTGTATCCAATATGCTGATGACTCTACTCTGATTTGCTCAGCCACATCTCCAGTAGAGTTATGGTCAGCTACCCAGATCACCTTTAATACAATAGAAAACTGGCTTTCTGAACGCCGTCTGATCCTAAATCCCCAAAAAACTAAAATGCTGTTATTTTCATCAACACAGGTCTACCGCTTTCATCTTTACCATAAATTCAAATGATGGCACAATAATCTCCCCTGACCCTTCTACAAAACTATTAGGTGTCATCATAGACAATAATCTAAAATTTGACCTACATGTTAACCAAACTACCAAAACCATCAGGCTCTTTAGGAGAGGATACCAGTGCTGTCGTGGCCAGTCTGGAGCAATGAGAATCATTTGTGGCCTCTCTGCTCTGGCTTTTAATAGAACTTTGGTCAGTAGAGGAAGAGGCGGGAAGGCATAGACTTGCCAATTTTGTCCAATTGAAGGAGAGTGCATCCACTTTCCAGGCCTGTGGATGATAGGTCCTTGAACAGAATTTTTTCAACTGGTAATTTCTGTGGGTAGCAAATAGATCTATGTCTGGCTGTCCCCAAGCCTGAGTTATCTTTGAGAAGACTTGAAGATGCAACTTCCATTCATGTGGGTCTGTCATGTTTCTGCTTAAGTTGTCTGCCAGTGTGTTTTCCTTCCCTGGCAGAAATTGTGCCTGTAGTTGAATTTGTAATTCCAGAGCTGTGTTCCACAGGGTCATGGCTTGCCTGCACAGGGGGTATGAGTGAGTTCCCCCCTGTTTATGTACCACATGACTGTGGTGTTGTCTGTCCTTATCAATAGCTGGCCTGGATGCAGTAGGTCCTTGAAGGTCATAAGAGCATTTTGCACGGCTAGCATCTCCTTTTGGTTGATGTGTAGGTGCTTCTCTTTTTGGGACCATTTTCCCTGAATACACTGATCTGCCATGTGTGCTCTCCAGGCGTAGTCTGAGGCGTCTGTTGTGATGATGTGAGTTGCTTGAGGTAAACAGAAAGGGAGACCTGTGTTTCTTTGGCATGCTTGAGCCCACCACAAAAATTCCTTTTGAAGGCATGGAATGAGTGGTATAATTGTTTCCAAGCTGTGGCTGTGTTGAGACCATAAGTTTTTTAGGTACCATTGTAGTTTCCTCATATGCAGCTTTGCACATGGTATCAGTAGGATGCAAGATGCCATGAATCCCAGAGCCTGCAGGACTTTCCTTGCAGTTAGTCTGGTTAAAGTTGCCATTTTGTTGAAGTATTGAGACAGTTGCCCTTGTTTGTCTGGCGTGAGGTAGGCCATCTGGCTGGTTGTATTTAAGCTGGCACCCAGGAAAATTATCTGTTGAGAAGGTATTAGTTTTGATTTATTTTTGTTCACTGTGCATCCCAGGTAGTTTAACAGTTTTATTACAAACGCCAGATGCTGCAATAGAATGTCCTTGCTGTCCACTTGGATCAGGCAGTCGACCAGATATGGGTAGATTTGTATTCCTTTTTGTCTGCAGAAGGCAATTACTGATGCCAGGCATTTCGTAAACACTCTGGGCGCAGTAGATAAGCCAAAGGGCAATGCAGAGAATTGGTAATGGGTTGAACCTGCAAGAAATCTGAGGTATCTTCTACAATCTTGTCTGATAGGGACATGCAGGTATGCCTCCTTGAGGTCCAACGTTACCAGCCAAGACTCCTTGCCCAGCATGGAAAGAAGCTGCTGTAATGTGAGCATCTTGATCTTTGTCCTTCCTTGGTACCAGAAATAGTCTAGAATAAAAACCTTGACCTTGTTCTTTTGCAGGTACCTCTTGAATTGCTTTCATATCCACGAGAGCGGAAATTTGTCTTTGTGCCTCTGCCCATTGATTTTGTGGCAGGTTTGGCAAGCCTCTCATTTTTGGAAGGGTGTGAAAGTGGAACCTGTAGCCTCGGTCTATAATGTCCAGAATCCATTTGTCTTTTGTAACAATGTGCCAGTTTTTTGAAAATAATGCCAGTTTTCCGCCCAAAGGTGCTGCCATTATAGCTTTGTTTGGCAGGCATAGGGGGATGTCATTGTGTCTGTTTTCTAAATGACTGTGGTCTATCTTCTCCACCTCTTGGGGTTGGTGCTTGCCACTGTCTAGCTCTGTAAGATCCTTGAGTTTGTCCTCTACCCCTTGGGCGTCTGTATCAGCCCCTTTGAGGTCTGTCCGTGGCTGGAAAGGACCAATTTTTTGAAGGCCAGTTTCTGCTAAAGCGTGGAGGTTGCACCTGCAAGAACTCTGTTTGCATAGATTTCGCATTATCCTCCATTTTCTTTAGTACATCTTCAGCTTTAACACCGAACAATACATCCTTTTGAAGTGGTGCATCTAATAACTTTGCTTTGACATGATCTGGTAAGGTTTGTTCTTTGAGCCAAGCATGTCTACGTATGACAGACCCTGTGACAGCAGCTCTACACGAGGCCTCTAAAGCATCAAAACCACACTGCAAGGTATGTTTACCCACTTGCTCTGCTCCATGCAATGAATCCTGCAACTCTTTCAAATCTGGTTGTTCTGTTTGTGTCATTTTGCTTTTCAGCTGGGATAACAAAAACTGTTGGTACTTTAACATATGAAATTGACAGTTTAATGCCCTCATGGTTAAAGTGGCTGATGTATACACCTTTTTCCCCCACCTTTCTAATGCTCTGGAATCTCTCTCTGAAGGTAAAGGGTTTTTAGCAGTAGAGGCCTTTATCCCCTTGGGACCCTGTGAAATTGTTTCTGGGTCAGCAGTATGGCTTTTATAAGGAAGTGGTGGGAATCAGGAACCCGGTAATACCTGTTTGGTTTAACAGGGGCTGGAGGTAAAGAATCTGGATTAAGAATGGCTTCTGCGTACACATCATCCAAAATATCTAAAACAGGAGAGATAGCCAAGGGCCCATGCTGGGGGAGCAGTAGAAATTCCCTGAGCCTTTTCTTGGAATCTGAGTAATCTTGGCCTTCCCAGTGGAAGTGCTCCCTCAATGTATGCAGGGTTTCCCCAAAAGAGTAGTCCTCAGGGGGGAGACTGAGGGAATAGACTCCTCAGCATCAGAGTCTTCAAAAGGGGAATATGCATAATCCTGGTCCTCAGAATGATCTGAGGTAATAGAAGCCTGGTCTGAGGAAGGGTAGTCTTCCTCCAATCTGGATCTTTTGTCAGAGGGGGGATGAGAACCCCTGATGAGAGTTATCAAATCCTCAGCCATTTTAAGCATCTGTTTTTTAGGCATGGGGCCTTGAGAGGAGGTCTGAGGGCCCTGTTTTTTAGTTTTGATGGTAGCTTTAGATTTAGTGAAGGCTTTAACAGAGAAGGTGGTAGGCCTGAAGACGCCTTCAGAAATGGCAGGCCTCACTAAATTTTCGGTTTCCCCGTCAAGAGTGGCGTCTGTATCTGCAGTGGGAATGGAGACCAAGGAGCCTGCGACCTCGGGTACTGAAGACGCAGGTAAAATAGTTTCATCGGTAGTCAGGGGCTGCGTAGGCGCCTCGCTGAGAACCGGTAGTTGGCCTAAGCGTGGTCTCAGTATACGGTGCGGACCTTGGATGTCGGTCCTTGTCTTTGCGTCTTTTCCCTAAAACTGGCATCGGTGTATCCGACAACATGATATAATTAATTTTTTTGCCAATATAATGAAGGGCGAACTCCGCCCGGCACTTAATAGTGCGCTTGTTGAACCTAGCACAAAAACGGCAGGCCGAGACATCGTGGTCTGGCCCTAAGCAAGGTATACAGAAAGAGTGAAAATCCTTATGCAGTATTTGCTTCCCACAAGAAATGCAATTATTAACTTTGTCTGACATCTGTCTGAGGCAAGAAAAGTTTCCCCAACGGGGTACTTAGCTTTAAAGAAGACTTTGGCTGAAATACTGTTCGTAAATCTCAGGAGCTGGCCGACCGACACTTGCGAACTGCTTCTGCTTCGGGCACTGCGCGGCAAGAAAGACTGAAGAAAATGGCGTCGGCTGCCTCTTTTATACCCCTGCCGCACTGACGTCAGGGAAGAAGCGACGACAACCGACGCCGGACCTAGACTTTGGAATTCAGCAGACCGAGGACCCGCCTGACGGCAGGATAACCCATCTGTAATGACTGCAGCTGTATGCATGATGAACATAAGTGGAACACAATGTCTCATTCACATAACAGAAACAATACTGACATCTTAAATAATGAAAAAAAAAATCATGACCCCCCCGATATGATTTTTCACAAGACAATCAACAAGACAAACATTCACAAAAAAGTATACATACATACATATATATATATATATATATATACACACACACACACACACAATTAAAAAGTAAAGCTCATAGTTCTTCAACAGTATTAACGCCTTCAAAATACTATTAATTGAAACATCATTCAAACCTGGCAACTGTGTGGCATTTCGTAATGAACATGGGGGATGGGTTTGGCAAAATGGTTAAAGTCTTCACCTCATAAATACAAAGTACAAAGTTTTATTTTAACCATGGAATATTAGCTAAGCTTAAAATGGTCCTTCAGGACAGTTACCTCGTATGAACGTCTGAGCATTTACAAAGTATTTGGACATTAGATATAACCAATGCACTATTTAAAACAGTGTTACATTTTACAATTTTAAGTTCCTTTATTTGATTGGGGGGTGCATGGGGAAATAAGTTGGAATTTAGGGAAATTCACTGGCAGTTCTTACTAAACGCCACAATCGCTATGTTTAAATGGTAATGTTTCAATTATTACTAAATGCCACATTCACTAAGTTTAAATGGTACTGTTTCAGTTATTACTAAATGCCACATTCGCTATGTTTAAATGGTAATGTTTCAGTTATTACTCAAAGAAAAATGCATCTCTCTTATTCTACACAAAATGCATATTAACTTACAATTTCTTCACAAATATGTTTGATAAATTATTTAATATTTGCTCATGTTAAAAATATGTAGTATAAATGTATAGTTATGCAAACTAAAGTAGCTGTAACTGTTTCACAACTGCATTTTAATATCAAGCTGCAAGTGTATTAACAGATGACTGAAAGTAAAAAAAAAGTGCTGAAGGGGTTAACAGATGTTACAAAGAACGGTTTCTGAAATCAAGAAAAAACACAATGTATATAAGCTCTGACCTTCCCGGGCTGGGATGGGTAGTTACAAGGAATGTTGGCGAGTTAGAATGTTACTGGTACTGAAATATACAAAGTCAGGAACAAGACTAACAAGTTAGATGGCTTGTGTTTTTCTAAAACATTATTGTTAATAAAAATATGACTGTTGGGTGTTCACGTGCAGCACTAAGCGAGAAGAGCGAGGGTCTGCAGAAATCCTACTGGCCAACGTCAGTATTCTGCATGCATGATACTGATAAGAAAAGGAAATAAAAAGTGTGCAACTTCGCTGCTTGGACAGACTGATTATTAAATTGTGAAGATAGTCTCCCAGCACTGACGTATATGTGGATTTAAATAAAAAGAAAATGTTTTGCACATCCTGAAGAGTTACTCTTGACTCAAGACTAAAAGGTAATTAATGTTATTTATTGATATTTTATAAATGCACTTTAACATTACTAAAAGCCACATTCGGTATGTTTAAACGGTTATATTTCAGTTATTACTAAAAGCCATATTCGCTATGTTTAAATGGCAATGTTTCAATTACTACTATATACCACATTTGCCATGTTTAAATGGTAATGTTTCAATTACTAAATGCCACATTTGCTCTGTTTAAATGATAATGCTTCAGTTACTACTAAATGCCACATTCGCTATGTTTAAATGGCAATGTTTCAATTACTCATTCTGAAGATGCATACAGCCAAGCTACAAGCATAGTTAAATAACGTTTTTTTCTTTTAATTTTTTTACACATATTCACACACACACACACACACACACACACACACACACACACACACCTCTCTCAATATAGTTTGTGAATAATAAATTTGTGTTTTTGACAGTCATGGGACATGTAACACCACATAATGTTTTTCCATTATTTAAACTGTCTTTGTATACAAGGTTTGTGTTCTGACTATGTTTTTTTTCCATTATTTAAACTTTGTATACAAGGTTTGTGTTCTGAGTATGTTTTTATCCTATTTAAACTGTCTTTGTATACAAGGTTGGTGTTCTGAGTACGTTTTTTTCCCGTTATTTAAACTATCTTTGTATACAAGGTTGGTGTTCTGAGTATGTTTATTTCCATTATTTAAATAATCTTTGTATACAAGGCTTGTGTTCTGAGTATGTTTTTTTTTCCATTTAAACTCTTTGTATACAAGGTTTGTGTTCCGAGTATGTTTTTTTCCATTAACCTGTCTTTGTATACAAGGTTTGTGTTATGTGAATGTTTTTTTTCATTATTTAAACTGTCTTTGTATACAACGTTTGTGTTCTGAGTATACTTTTTTACTACAGAGACAGAAGCACTTACGTCTGGGTACATGGAAACATTGTCGTGTTAGTGTTTTTGCAGTCACCTGTGGGTGCTGGTAGGTCTGTTTGGTTTGTTTCTAGTGGAACTGATACTTAAACAGTTTTCTCACTTCGACAGTAAATTCACTTTGCTTGTCAACTGACCCTCCGAATTGCCCAACACCAGTCTGTCTGCTTCGATTCCAAGATGCTGCTCATTTTCTTGTCAGCTCCTGCACTTTCCCTTTACTCAAGCATTTTCTTTTGGCAGCTCTCTCTCTGGTCTTTCGTACTGACAGAAGACTGAGAAGTAAAGTCCTCCTCCTCTTACTGAATGACTCTTGTTTGCTAAATTCTTTATGTTGGCTTCTCTTTTGCCTGGTGTGCAAGTACTTATGTCTCACCACCCAAACCAAACAGGGCTCAACATGATAGGTTTGGCAATATTTGTGTCTAAATCAAGACATTCTTGAACAGTAGTTAAAGTAGTACTTTTACCTGTAGTGACAACTTATTTTATAGGCTGGGAATATACAGCATTAAGAAACCTATCCTTCCAGCAAGTGTCATGACTTTGGTATAGATTTAGGTCTCTAGTAGAGATGTCTGCAGAGGCAATGGTTTTGCTAAGAAAGAGTAGGTCAAATCAGATTGGATCTTTCATGGCAGAAATTCCGAGACACAGTTCACCTCGGAGCAGCCAGTAGGCTGCAAGTACAATGAGAAATGGGTATTCTTTAGGAACACATGTAGGACTCAGCTTTCATTTTTGGTTAGAAATCTTTGGGGCCTTTCCTCCTGAAGTATATGCTTGAATGTACACATACGAAAAGGTGCACTGTATTTGATTATGGGTC
>NC_056744.1:1437189852-1437192352 GCF_019279795.1 Protopterus annectens | reverse complement strand
ACCAGCCACGCGGCCCCAAGCCGCAAGGTGCCCCCATCCACCAAAGAGGCTCACCCCCAGCCCGCAGCAACCATGCCGACTGGGAAAGCAATAGGGAGCCACAGCAAGCTTTTTTATACCGGGGCAAGGACTCTCTACCGCCCGACCCACCGCCGCAACCACGAGCAAACAAGGGCAGACCACGTGGAACGACTTCCAGGGATCGCAACTACAGAACCAACGCCACCATCAACCGCGAGCAGAAAAGGACAATCAATACCAGGAACTACACTCAGGGCACCACTCCTTTACCCCGGTAACTGCCCCTGACAAGCCTGGCACCTTTACTACGGAAAATCAAATCTTCAATCTGTCCAAAGCCCCACTCGACGAAGGCACCACCAAACTGCTCACAAAAGGCTTGAACTTTATCCCTACGCAACGCGCCAAAACCACCGAGGCAATCCTGGACCTAAAACTCTACTGTAGGCAACTGAACCTCAAACATTTTTTTGCCAACAAAAAGTTCAACAGCCTGCAAATGACCCAGGGCACTGGAGACACCACCGGCACGGACAACTTGTTTTTTAACTTCTCCACATTTGAGCCGGGTCCCAGCCCTCACAGGGAAGACCCCCTCCAGGCGTTCAGCCACAACCGCTCAGGTAACAGAGTAGTTTCTAATCGGGTTTCACCCCTGACTATCCCAGACGGGATTTCTATTGCTAATTATTTCACAAATAAAGCTAATGGTACAGCGGCAAACAATCATGTTGATACTGTTGATTCTGTTGACACTGTTTATACTGTTGATAACGTTACAGTAGAGAATTTTACAGTGGAGAATGTTACTGATGTTACTGTTGATTCTGTTGTTACAGTGGAGAATTTTACTGATGTTACTGCTGATTCTGTTGACACGGATGACACTGGTGATAGCGTTACAGTAGAGATAGATACTGTTGTTAACTATACTGTCGATAATGATACTGCAGGCATCCACGCATCTAATGTAAGACCTCATTCCACTAGTGCCCGGGTCTCTACTGTTGCTAGGGATTCTACAGCCGATATAGATTCTACTGTTTCAAATGATTCCACAGGTTCTAATAATACTTGTGAAAAAGTTGTTAGCGTTACCAATATTAGTTCTGTTACAAATACGGGTAGAGAGGCAATGGACGTTTACAACGAGTGTTGTAATAATACAAACGACAACTCACTCTGGGATTGTGATGACATCAATGCCTCACACTATGCTAGAACTGTTACTGCTATGCTAGTTACTACCGATGTGTCTGCCTTTTCCTTCAGCAATACGATGCTTTCCCAGAACAGCACCAGCTCTGAGCCCAACACCCTCTACACGAGGAATGACGCAGTCCCTACGCAGGCTGACGCCGATTCAGAGCTGAACCAAAGTGGCTCTGCTAGCGAGCTCAGGCAGGCTCTTCCAGACCCCCACCCCCCTCGCGCCAGCACCCCCACACGGGTTAGCACGCCAGGACAGCTCCCTCATACCGGAGACATCACCTCCTGCAGCGATTTGAGCTCTCTCAGTTCCGACGAGTCTGCAGTACTCCCCAAAGTACTGAGAAGGAAAAGCACATTTAATCCTTGCCTCCACAGCAATATAAACGTGTTTTCCAAAATATGCGAGAGCGAATTTAGGAACCTGATCAACCACAAACCTGATCAGAGCAAACACAACCTGAACAAAGAAGAGAGGAGAGCCCTGCACTCTCTCAGGACCAACAAAAATGTCGTAGTCATGAAAGCTGACAAAGGCGCCGGCATTGTGGTCATGGACACCACCAGTTATAACACCAAAATGGAAGCTATTCTAAAGGACACTTCCAACTACCAAAGGGTAAGCAAACCGGAAGTCATCCATAGGTTTAAGGCCATAGATAGCTCCCTAGCCAAGCTAGCCAGAGACCAAGCGATCTCCGAAGAAGAGCTAGATTATATGAAGGTGGACTCCCCTGAAGTAGGGAAGATTTTTGGGATCCCCAAAATCCACAAAAACCAAGAGGACCCCCCGCTCAGACACATTGTATCTTCCAAAAGAACAAAAACTGAATTCATCTCCCAACTTCTTGACCACGAACTCAACCCCTACGCCCAAACAGCCGAATTCTATCTGAAGGACTCCTGGGAATTCCTCCAAAAAATTCATGCTTTCCAAAAAGCTTTCCCTTCCAAAAAAGTGACACTAGTCACCCTGGACATAGTGGCACTATACCCTAGCATCCCACACGATGCAGGATGTGAGTTGGTGTATAACTACCTCACCAAGCTCAGGAACATGCACCCTCACCGAGCCACTACGATTTGCACCCTCTTGAAACTTGTGCTGAAAAACAACTTTTTCAGCTTTAATGGCTCCATCTACCAGCAACTCAAAGGAGTTGCCATGGGTGCGAAAATGGCACCCGCGTTTGCCAACTTAGTCCTCAGCTCCTGGGAAGCTGATGTCCTGAAACACCTCAAAGGATTCGAACGCATAGCGTTATACCTT
>NC_056744.1:1437182352-1437184852 GCF_019279795.1 Protopterus annectens | reverse complement strand
CGGACTTGGTCTCAATGAAAATATTAATGTTAAGTGTGCATTGCGGTGGTTATCATAATATTCTGATATTTGCATTACAAGCTATCTCATTGTTTTGTTTAATTCCTATGTTATTGCCCATTGCTTTATGCACACACATAGAATGGTGAGTTAGTCCTGCTAATTCTTTCATAGGGACACACATAGCCTGGGATTGCTCTGATTTGTTACAGTAACAATGTCTTTGGTTTGACTGAAAAGTTTTTTATGTAGTAACATTGGTCAACAGTATACAGCAGTGGAAGCCACTTTGATACCTCTGACAAATCACTTCATTGGCTGTAAGTACTACATCATGCATATTTTACGTTTCATTCTAATTGGTCTGACAATTTGAATATTGTATTATGTCTCATTATTCCCTATTTAAACAGAAATTTTGAGTTGCTTGCTTAGATCTGAAGAAGTCCTTGTACATAATAAAGGATGAAAGCGCTAATCAACAGTTCGGACTTAGTGTGATTCCTTTCAAGTGCTTTTTTTATTTTTGTGTTAATTTAGAAGTTTTTGAGTTTAATAACTTTTAGTTCTTCTATTATTAGTCAGTTTTTTTGCAAGTTATTTGTTTTCTGACCGAAACTATGGAAGGAACACCTGCAGCTGAACCAGGCTCTAGTAGCCAACCACCGAATAATGGAATGGTGCAAGCAACTGATTACGACCTTTTATTTGAAGAATTCAATGACACAATGAGCAGGGCACGGAGTTTGCTACACAGAGTTAATAATGCACAAAGAGATGCCAGAGGATTCAGCCCTAGTCTTTTTAGTGGTAGAAGCAATAATTCCACACAAGATTCACAACCTGACAACGGAGAGGTGCTTGAAACAGCACGGGAGGTTGCTAATAATAATCCTGTTCCTCAAGCACAACAAGCGCAAGGAATAACTGACATTTTAAATGTTCTTAACAATGGAAGTAATAATCCCTTCCTTACTGATGGCCTGCATGGGCAACAATCTAGGAACATGGGAGCAGCAGCGAGAGAAGATCACAACAATGCCAACTTACACTGCAAGTCCCTTATTTTTGATCTGGAGCGCAAAATCATGTTTTACAAAAATGTTGAATATGACAATCACTTCCTGGCCTCATGTATTCACTTCAGCATAATCCCACGAGGTCTGAGATTTTATAAATTTCCAAACGGGATCACCAGGCAGTGCCAACTTTATGCTGACCTGGTTAAAATGTATCAGGATACAGGCATTGCTAGCTTGAAGCTTCTAATAGGCCACAATGTCAAACGGTTAGAGTCAGTTAAGAAGGAGATCGAAGCCTTGAACATGGCCATACTAGCTCATCAGGACTTTGATTATTTCAGGCACCTTTATGATGGGATTTCGCCTAGGATTACTAGGCACATTGCCACACTGACCCACAGGAAGAGGCAAAAACTTGATAGAGACTTGCAACAATACAGAAATAACACTGCCTACAGACTTAATAATGAGAAATATGTGCAAAGATTTGGAGGTCAGCAGAGATTTGTAAATTACTCTGGTCAGCATCAAATGAGCAACAGGAATTTTGTACAAACTCACCCTCCCCCAGTACCAGCAACAGAAAGTGATACTAGACCAGCACAAAGAGTTGCAGCTCCCAACTTTAACAGGTTTTATGTTCCTCACACACCCCCTCCTCCACCTAGGTTTCAGCAGGTTGAATTGGCTGAGGAATTTACTGATGAATTGCAGCAACCTTTTTTATTACAAGACCAAATGAATGGTTTCCAAGCAGACTTAACACCTCCGATGGCACCGAGAGGCAGAGGTACAGGGAGAGGGAGGGGGAGAGGCCGAGGTGGACAGAACCGGTTCCACTTCAGAGGCAGGGGCATGACAACCAGGAGTACTACCAGAGCAATCTACCAATAGACAAGCTGCACATACTTTCTGGAACTATTTTTAATCTTACAGACAGAGATTTTTCATCTGTCCATATGCAGGTGCTTGAGAGAGGATTTTCTTTTATACCTGCTCAAAGAGCAAATGTTACAGATGTATTACTAGACTTACGCTTATTTTTAAGAAAGCTGAATTTAAAATTTTTGTTTTCTGAACAGAATAGCAGCCAGGAAGTTATTAATGATATTAGTGCCACTAGTAGTAGTAGTATGGATTCCACAGGTTCATCCGCAAGTAATTTTAACAATAGTGTTCTTAGAAAAATGAGTTTATATAATCCAGCATTGAATAACACCCTGCACACATTTCTGAGAGTTTGCGAACAAGATATTAGAAACTTGTTAAAACAACCTGCTGGCAATAAGTGGTTTAACCTTTCTATTTCAGAACAGCATGCCTTGTATGAATTAAGTCAAGATAAAACGCTCAGAATTATGAAGGCAGACAAGGGCACTGGAATTGTGCTAATGGAGCAAAAGAAATATATTGATAAAATTGAAAGCATGCTTACAGACAATGAGTTCTACAAAACAGTGACAATGAAAGAAGTGAAT
>NC_056744.1:1437152352-1437174852 GCF_019279795.1 Protopterus annectens | reverse complement strand
ATAGCCCTGTAATGTCTAGTTGCAATCGAGGACATGCAGCTCAGAAAGAGAGGGCTGCTTTAAGCCATTGATTTAGTATAAATTGTTAGGGTTTATTTTTGGTGCCCTGTTTGTGAATTATAGCTTGTATTTTTGTTAATTGGCAGATTGAAGTACAGCATCACTTGTGGAAAAGTTAACATATATCCTCATATTTCTGCATTTAAAGGTTGGGGACAGAAGTGGAGAACTAACTGCTAGAATGAACCTCTCTGATCTTCAGATGGTGCTGGGCCTTAGCTACAGTGCTAACAACTCTGTTTTATCCAAATCCCTCAGTACAGAGTTTCCATCAGCTGGTAAGTCAAAACATGGTAGTTATTAATATATGTGCTGTGCCAGTTTTATAAACTCATTTACCTTGTTCATTAAAATATATATATTTTTTTTTTTTTTTGCTGTATCTGGATGTCCTTCAAGGATGCATCTGCAGTCATAACAAATGGGTTGTCCTGTCGTCAGGCAGCCCTTCGGTCGGCCGGATTCCAAAGTCTGGGTCTGGCCTCGGCTGGTGTCGCACTTCACCCGACGTCATCTCTGCTGGTCTTCGGGTATAAAGGCATCAGCCGACGCCATTTTCCTCAGTCTTTCTTGCCGTGGCGCCAAGCAGAAGCTGTTCGCAAGTGCCGGTCGGTCAGATCCAGAGATTACTACTACCGAATACTACTTCAAGACTTCTAAAAGCTAAGTACCCGTTGGGGACTCTTTCTTGCCTCAGCCGATGTCAGAAAAAGTAAATAACTGTTTAACTTGTGGGAAACAAATACCTCATAAAGATTTCCACTCTTACTGCTTACCTTGTTTAGGCCCAGACCACGACGTAGCAGCCTGTTTAGCCTGTGCTTCCTTCAACCGACGAACGCTTAGGCGTCGGTCGGAGTTCGCTGAACAGTTTTTCGGCTCAGATTTTGCGTACATTATGCCGTCGGATCCTCCAACGTCTCAAATTGTTAAAAAACGCAAAGAAAAAGACCGACACTCGCGGTCCACGGTTTCGGCCGAAACCACGGTTAAGCAAACCGCGAGTGTCTCTGTTTCGGCCGAAACCGAGCAAACGGGTCAATCTTCAGCCGAATCCATGACTACTTCCGAGGCCCCTGCTACCCTAGTTGAATCGGCCTCTGAAGTTTTGCCTACTACTGTGGTTCCTTTAGAATTATCGGACACCATCCCTTTGGATGTCTCTACCCCAGCACGTGGTGCTGCTAGGCCACCTGCAGCCATGTCTATTAAGGTCTTTGCCAGGGCTAAAGCAGCCAAAACTACTAAATCAGTGCCTGTTAAGCCCCCCTCTCACAGGCCCAGTTCCAGTTCTCAAATGCTTACTCTGGCAGAGGATCTCATCTCTTTAATAAGGGGATCCCGATCTCACCCAGACAGGGCCTCTCGGCCTCCTGAAAAGAGACCTAGGGCAGAGCCCCCAGAACCAATGTCCTCAGATGATTCTTCTAATGACTCAGACATTACAGACCAACCAGAGGCTCCTTTGTCTACTTATGAAGATTCCGATGCTGAGGAATCTATTCCATCTGCCTCTCCACCAGAGGAATTTTCCTTTGGAGAAACATTGCATGCCATGAGAGAGCATTTCCAATGGCAGGGACAAGATTTCTCAGATTCAAGAAAAAGGCTTAGGACCTTTCTACACTTACCGCAACATAGGCCCTTAGCTATACCTCCAGTTCTTCCTGTTGTGGATGATGCATTTAATGATGTTTGCACTGCTCCTGATACTTTACCTCCAGCCCCTGCCAAACCCGATAGGTTTTACAGGGTACCGGACACTCATCACCACCTATACAAGGCCCCACTCGCAGATCCTGAGACTATCTCCCAGGGGCCTAAGGCAGTAGCTTCGACCTCAGCAAAAAACCCTCTCCCTTCTGAAAGGGAATCCAGGTCCTTAGAGAGATGGGGTAAGAAAGTTTACACCTCAGCTAGAGCTTTGAACTGTCAGTTTCATATGATCCAATACCAAGAGTTTATGCTTGATCAGTTAACTAAGAAACTGTCCTCTGATGATCCTTTAGATAAGAAATATGTTCTAGAAATGGTGAATAACATTCAGCAGGTTAGTAACCATTCTTTAAAATGTGGCTATGATGCACTGGAGGCTTCATTTAGATCAGCCATGACTGGCACAGTTATAAGAAGGCATGCATGGTTGAAAGAACAGGTCTTGCCGGATCATGTTAAAGCAAAGCTGTTAGATGCTCCTATGGATAAGGCCAGTCTATTTGGTTCTCCTGCCCAGCAAGTAATGAAGAAAATGGAAGAGAAGGCAAAATCTGTACAAACAGTTAAAGATTTCTTACAGGTTCAGCCCCCAATGTTTAGCAGGAACTGGCCTTCCAAAAATTGGTCCTTTCCAGACTCCTCTAAATCTCAGAGAGGCAGGAATAGACGTTCCAGAGGCAGAAATCAATCCAGAGGAGGTGCCTACAGAGGACGCCAGTGGCAAGGCAACAACCACCGAGGCACAGACACAACCACTGCCACTGCAACAGGACAATCACAGTGACTTGGCTCTGACACCGCCTACCAGGTAACAGATAGCAGCACCCTTAGGCGGAAAGTTAGCCTTATTTTCAAAAAATTGGCACTATATCACAAAAGACAAGTGGATTTTGCAGACTATAGACCAAGGCTACAGGTTTCATTTCCACACCTTACCAGTAAAAAGAGGAATGCCAAACCTACCTCCAAATCAGAAAACAGAAGCTCTAAAACAGATAGCTCAATTAACAGAAATGAGAGCTGTGGAAAGAGTACCATCAACAGAGCAGGGCAAAGGATTCTACTCCAGACTGTTCCTAGTACCAAGAAAAGAGAAAAGTTGGAGACTTATTCTCGACCTGTCCGCCTTAAACACATTCATCATTGTTCCAAAATTCAAAATGCTGACCTTGCAGCAACTTCTTCCCATGCTGGGCAAGGAGTGTTGGCTGGTAACTCTAGATCTTAAGGAGGCATACCTGCACGTCCCCATACGACCAAATTGCAGAAGATACCTCAGATTTCTTGCAGGATCAGAGCATTATCAATTCTCAGCATTGCCCTTTGGCTTATCTACTGCGCCCAGAGTATTCACAAAATGCCTGGCATCAGTAATCGCTCATTGCAGGCTACAGGGAATCCAAATTTATCCTTACCTGGACGACTGCCTGATACAAGCGGACAACAAAAGCAAGTTGACAAAAGACTTACAAAGAGTCATTTGCTTACTACAAGCCCTGGGATACACAAGTCAATTTAAAAAAATCAAGACTAATACCATCCCAAACAAGAACGTTCTTGGGTGCAGAATTGGACACAGTAAAGCAGATGGCATTCCTAACTGCAGAAAAACAAGAACAACTCCCTCTTTACTTCTTGGCATTAACAAAGCAGAACAAACTAACAGCAAGGAAAGTACTGCAGGCCTTGGGCTTCATGGCATCATGCATAATCCTGGTCCCCCATGCCAGACTGCATATGAGAAAACTTCAGTGGTACCTAAAGAATTTATGGTCTCAACACAGGCACAGCTTAGAAACCGAAATTCCACTAATCCCATGCCTGAAACAAGAGTTCCTATGGTGGGCTCAAGCATGCCAGTCAAACCCAGGCTTGCCCTTCCAAAACTTACAAGCAAGCCAAACCATCACAACGGACGCCTCAGACCTAGGTTGGGGGGCCCACATGCTGGACAAATGCATACAAGGATTATGGACCCCAGATCAACTGCACCTACACATAAATCAAAAAGAAATGCTGGCAGTAAAATTAGCAATCCAGAATTTCAGACCATTCCTCAAAGAAGGCCATTTGATGATAAGGACAGACAACACCACAGTCATGTGGTACATCAACAAACAGGGAGGCACGCATTCATACCCCCTATGCAGAATGACTCTGGACCTATGGAATATGGCTCTGAGCTACAACATTCAGTTACAGGCAATATTTGTACCGGGGAAAGAAAACATCCTAGCAGACATGTTAAGCAGAACAACTTCGGATGCTCACGAATGGATGCTACACCCGGACTTCTTCAAGGCCATCACACAGAAATGGGGAATGCCACAAATAGACCTATTCGCATCCCCACTCAATCACCAGCTCAAGAAATTCTGCACAAGGACATACCACCCACTTGCATGGAAGGTGGACTCTCTATCCTTCAGTTGGAAAGGCCTGACAGCATATGCATTCCCACCTCTTCCCTTGATGCACAAGGTACTACTGAAAATCAAAGAGGAGTGTCCAAGGATAATTCTGATAGCTCCAAATTGGCCAAGACAACACTGGTATCCATTGCTGAGGAGCATGTCTCGGAACAGAGCGTGGACACTACCCCTGATGCCTTTGATGTTAACTCAGAACAACTACAACATCATGCATCCAAATCTGCAAACTCTACAACTAACTGCCTGGAACATTACATAACAGCAACTAACCCACATTTATCCCAAAGGGTTAAGGACATTATCCTGGAGGCCCGCAGACCTTCGACTAGAAGGAACTATGCAGGGAAATGGAAAAGGTTTGTCATTTGGAGCACTGAAAGAGGAAAAGATGTGTCAAAGGTAGATATTGCCAACATCCTGGAGTATTTGGCAGAGCTTCTCCATACAGGCCTGTCCTATTCCTCCATCAAGATACATGCATCAGCTATTTCTGCAGAATACAGCTTCGATCCCCCTGTCTTCTCACATCCTCTACTCAGGCAGTTCCTCAGAGGAATCAAGAATGTAAAACCTCCTAGGAAACCACCATTACCAGCATGGGACTTTAACTTTGTGCTAGAAAACTGACACTCCCTCCATTCGAACCAGCAGCAACAGCAGATCTTCAACACCTATCCTGGAAAACTGCTTTCCTACTGGCAATTACCTCAGCAAGAAGGGTTTCGGAACTACAGGCCTTAATGGCAGTACAACCCTTCCTAATCTTCCATCAAGATAGAGTATCCATGAGAACTAATCCTACATTTATGCCTAAGGTGGTATCCAGAGTGTCTCTAAACCAGGCAATCCACCTACCTACCTTCTTTCCCAATCCACAGAACAGGGGGGAAAGACTGCTGCATACCTTGGATGTACATAGACAGTTACGCTACTACCTGGACAGAACCAAGGGCAATAGAAAAACTGACCAGCTTCTAGTAGCCTATGCAACAGGAAGGGAAGGAAAAGCAATCTCCAAACAGACAATCTCCAAGTGGATAGGAAATTGCATAAGATTCTGTTACTCCTACCATGGAAAGCCAATTCCACAGAACATAAGACCTCACTCTACAAGGGCTACAGCCACTACCACAGCTTTCTTACGAGGAGTGGCTACCAAGGACATTATTGAGGCGGCTACTTGGACCTCCGTGCATACATTTGCCAAGCATTATAACTTACCTCTATACTCTAGATCCCAAGCAGGGTTTGCCACTGCTGTACTGCAAGGGATCCTAACTACACCATAATTCTATTTCCTCCTCCCCTAGTTTGGCTATGGTATTCTACCCATTTGTTATGACTGCAGATGCATCCTTGAAGGACATAGTACAGTTTTGTACCTACCATAAATGTAGATGTCCGAACAGGATAGCATCTGCAGTCAGGATTACCCACCCTCCTTCCCCTCTGTGGTACTCCTAGGGTATTTACCCTCCTAATAGCTAGCTGGGGGGGGATCTCTTATGGTGTATTTGTTTGTATATATGTACATACATGCTTATTTTTTGTGTTTGCCTTCTACCTTTTTGGAAACATTGGCATTCATCCAAAATTTAGCTCTCCAAGAGGGCAACTGGCATCTGGGGCAAGAAACACTGAGGAAAATGGCATCGGCTGATGCCTTTATACCCGAAGACCAGCAGAGATGACGTCGGGTGAAGTGCGACACCAGCCGAGGCCAGACCCAGACTTTGGAATCCGGCCGACCGAAGGGCTGCCTGACGACAGGACAACCCATTTGTTATGACTGCAGATGCAATCCTGTTCGGACATCTACATTTATGGTAGGTACAAAACTGTACTTTTTCTTATCTGACTTGCATTTTTGCATATCTTAATGTAACATCCAGATAATAACCCACTGAACTGCCACCAAGTAATGTGATGTACCATACTATCCTGGGTCAATAACTAAGGGACTTTAGTCCTCACTACTGACTCCAGTGTGAGACTCACTTAAACAGGAGTAATATTTCGCATTTTCTCCTAAGAACACAACAGGAGCACACTCTATAGCTTGGGACTGGACTGTATACTTCTGTCCACCCCTATTATAACTCCTTATTATACACTTTAGAGCAATTTGTCCCAGTTTAAGACCTCTGATATACTCGCACTTAAATTAAATCTCACACATCCAAACACTTCTGGGAAAGCCTGAGATAGATTTCCAGCTGTGTCCCTTCCCCAAAATAATACAGTAGTGCTGCCACCAATCAGTGTGTCTTCATGCCCTTTTAAAGGGGTGTCCAATTATGAAAATTAGATATTAAAACAAATGATAGCAAATGACCTAAGCAGCCAGGCTTTCATGGTGGCCTGGGAAGTTATCAAGGCAAAAATAAGCACTCTCAACTCACAAAAGAAAAACGCTGATTGCTCAGCCACAATTTAAGTTAATAAAAAAATATTTAATATTGAGCAAAATTATTAAAAATGTAGAACAGTGATTCCCAATAAACAAACAGAGCTCAGTCACCAGGAGAATGAAATCAGTACTGAGGGATAGAAAATCAACATTTAGAGAAACTCTAACTAATCTTGCTGACTACAACAGAGTAAAGGCAGGCTTCTAGTTCTTGTTGAATCCTTTTTGGGTATCCACTGCACAGTACATTTGTCACTGGCTGTTAACTGACAGCAGCTGACTTAACTGTCTTCAGCAGGCCCTTTTATAGACTAGCCTATCACAACTAATCCGGTTCTAATTTTCATTTCATATTTTGAAAATCAACCAACATCTTTTTCTAAAAGTTCCTTCCTGTCTTCAGTTTCTGACCGTAACACATAGCAACTGTCAACATTCCAATGACGTGATTTGCAGATCAGCTGAATCTTTGACAGTTTGCTTTTAGAATCTTTCTTCACAAACATGCACAGTTACAAAAGTAAAAGAAATGTTCAAGTCTTTAAAACATTCTATACAGATTATAAATCAACGTGTACGAAATTTACAATATCATGCTGGCATATAATACACAAGATAATCTGAAATTATGTACAAAAACTCATCCAGACATGCTAGCACAAATAACAGTGTCTAATATCTTCACGTTTCTCCCCCCCTATAACTCGAGCACAGTTTTCAAGTGACCTTTGAAAAATGACACGTGAGAAAAATGGGTCTGTCTGTGAATGTCAACCCAGTCCTCATCTGGGCATTCCATTTGCATTGGCAATTATTAACCCCACTGCAGCGCTTTTATCATTCTGAGGAAACTTGGCTGAGCACAGCCCCCACCCCACACTCTGAAGCATCCACTTGCACATCAAACTCTTCACTATAACCTGGGTTGGCCAACACAGGGGGTCCTCCCTAATTTTCCCTACGTTTATGGAATGCCTATTTGCAATCTGTGGTCCTCACTACCTTATCCAGTTTATTTTTCCTAGTTGGGTCAGTAAGGGCTGGAGCCATTGCACCACAACTGGGCACAATTTTTTTTACAGTACCTCACTGTCCCTAGAAATGCTCTTGCTTGCTTTAACAGGACCTGGCCACACTTGAATAGCTTCCACTTTGACAGGTTCTGTCCTAATCTTACCACTCCCCCCTCTTTGTCATAATTTAATGACCTCTGCCATGCCCACCTGACGCTTAGTAGGTTTAATGGTTAGTCCTGCCTTTTTAAACAGGTCTGCATATGCTAAATGTTTAACCCCACAATGCTTCCAAAAACAAGTCAACAGGTCTGATATGAAGTCGGCACCTTGGTCAGTCAAGATCCCCCTTGGAAAACCTACCTGTTGAAGATTTCTAGCAAAGCATTTGCCACTTTTTCTACATCAATATCACCTGCCAAAGGAATATTAGATACCATAGCTAGAAGTCGTAGATTGTAGGCTCTAGGCTGTAACCATCTGCAGTACTACCCCACCTTCCAGCCCTCCCTTAGGAGTCCACTTTCTATACAGCAAATCTTCCTTCTCTGCTTCAGTATCACCTGCACAAGGAATATTAGGGGCTATAGCTAGAACTGGCAGAGATGGTAGGCTCTAGGCTCTACCAGCTGCCATTCTACTTCACCTTCTAGCCCACTTCCAGGAGTCCACCCTTTTTACAACAAATCTTTGTTACTGTATACAGACTCTCTCTCTTCCTCGAGCCTCGTGTGCTTCCTTAGCCATCTCCCTCAAGCTTTGTAATATAGTAAGTTGAGCCTATCTCATCTCTACATTTGTGACTCTCCCAAGCTCCCCTTCCACTGGAAGCCAAGTAACTTCAGACAGCTGTACCTCACTGTCACTCTGAGTACCATCACTCACCTCTGTCCTTGCAGTCACTGTGTCCTAGGGAACATTAGTACCTACTAGTACCTGTGGCTCACTTTCAGACATACTGCTACAGGATATCTCCTTCTCTGAAACAGGCACCATACTAGTCCCGGTTTCAGGTATGAGATCTGTCTGGGTCTCCCCCAGCCTACCAGACATACATGTCTGCCTCCAAGCCTGATTGTGTGTCACTGTATGCACACCATTCACTGCATCATCACAGTCATTCCCTGTCAGGAAATCTGCAGGAATATCCTCAAACACACCTGTGTGCTTGCTTCCTCTTCCACCCTCCTAGTCAAGATGAACCCTTGCCAGAGGTAATTGGAATGGGTTGTCTCCCAGAGCTCTGACTGAAGTGGACTGTCCAATAAAGTACTGCTCTTCTCCAACCACTGCAGGCCTCACAACGGTTGTATCAGAAGCTGTCTCTGTCTTAACAGTAACCTGTTTGCCAACTACTAAAATAGGATATAAATTTTAGTGATAGATTGACACCCATGTTATTTCCAAACAACTTACCACTGGCAGTTTATCATCACCACTTGCTGGCTCCCTCACCTTGCCTCGATGGTCATTTGACTGCTATGTGGCCCTTCTCGTTGCACTTGAAACATGTAATCCCTAACAGTGTACTTGGACTAGTAGCTTACCCTGTTACTGGTGTGCTCTGTTGGAGTTGTTTAGACTGCCCCCATGGGTTCCCCTATGTCCATGTGCAGCATTGGATATCCCTCTGTTCTGTATTGGTGCTCTTCTTGCTAAGTAGAGAACCCCTTTTCTCCCCAACTCCTTCACACGAGTTACACTCTGCTAACCAGATTATCATGTCATCAGGCAAAGTACTCAGGACTTGTTCCCTCACCACAAGGTCTGCCAGTCCCACAAACGTGGTGACCTGACAGCCACTCATCCATCTAAGTAAGTACTTAAATCAGCAATATAATCACATACTGTTTCATTTGCCTTGTGTCTGTGCTCATGAAACATTTTCTTATTAGCTTCACGTGGTAGTTTAAAACAATCTTACAAGACAGCTCTTTTAAAAACATAGACTGAATTATGTTAGTTAGTTATTTATTTTATTTAACATTTGTTTACCGGGAAAGTCTGACTTGGAATGAGCCACTTTTCAGCAGAGGCACTGGGAGAAATGTTCCAGATGCATGTCGTTGTAATGTGAGAAGAAACTGGAGCACCAGGAGGAGACCCACACAAACGCAGGGAGGGCATGCATACATTAGACAATTTTGACATGGCCTTGAACAGCTTTACCATGGAGTAAAGGAGTCAGGAGCAGAACCCAGAACTCACGTCAACATCATACGGTCTACATACTCCCTCAAATATGTGAATCAAATATATCGGACATCCCCATCCCTGTATTGAGGAAAAAGCTTACTGCCCTTTACAGATTCTGGGGTCTGTTTTTTCCCTTCCCCATTACCTCCATGACCCTCTCGAAGGGTAAAAAGCTCCTCTTCATGCTTTCTGTTATTTTTCTCAGTTTCTAAACATTTGGCCTCCAGTTCATATGGACGCTGTTTATCTTCAGCCTCCAGTTCATATTGGCACTGCTTCTCCGTTTCCTCAGCCTCCAGTTCCAGTCTCCTTAACTCCTGACAGATTCTCAGGTCCTCCGAAGAAAAGGTACACTGTCCTGTCTTGGCAGGCTGCATGTCCCCAATACCAAATTGGATTGCCTGTGAAGGTTTGGTCTGAGCTGAAGCTGCAACTATGGCTGAAATCATTGCTTTCTTAGGTTGCAATGCTGCAGTCCTCTGGCTTCATTCTCCTTGGCTAACTGGTTCTTTGTTAGCTTACTAT
This sequence comes from Protopterus annectens, assembly GCF_019279795.1. Taxonomy (NCBI): domain Eukaryota; kingdom Metazoa; phylum Chordata; order Ceratodontiformes; family Protopteridae; genus Protopterus; species Protopterus annectens. The sequence goes on along the minus strand of NC_056744.1, from coordinate 1,437,164,500 downwards.
AGTCTTCTGCTGACATCTTTTCCTGCTATCCCTGACTAACTGCAAATAAATAAAACTGGTGAACTGAGATTCTCTATGTTTATTTTGTGGATGTCGAGAATGCACACCTTTATGACAGCTACCCACAGGCTACTGAAGTCCAATTAAAAATCCCACACCACTGGCAACAATTAATGTGACATCCAGATAACATCCCACTGAACTGCTACCAAATAATGTGATGTCTTACTATCCTGGGTCAGTAACTAAGGAGGTTCATTCCTCACTACTGATCCCAATGTGAGTCTGTCACTGAAACAGGAGAAATATTTCACTATTTTCCCCAAGACCACAATAGGAACATGCTCTGTAGGCTAGGGCTGGACTATATACTTCTGTCTACCCCTAATGTAACTCCTTATTATACACTTCAGAGAAGTGTATCTCAGTTTAAGACCTCTGATATATTCACACTTAAATAAATTAAATCTCACGCATCCAAGCACTTCTGGGAAAGCCTGACCCAGATTTCTAGCTTTCCCCCTTTTTGTGTAGTATGCGGGTGATGGGTGTTTGTGCAAGTGTGACTGTGATGTCTGAAAAGCCATCTGGATTTAAAAGATGCTCCTCGTGCGGTCAGAAAATGCCCCATTCTAACTCGCATGAGGAGTGTGCCTGTTGCCTAGGACAGCCTTACCTGGAGGTTGAATGTGACATTTGTGCCGGATTCAACCCCAGGGTTCTCCTGGAGCACAAGAACAAGCTCCTGCTTAAAGGGCTTACTGAAGTGGGCCTCTGGTCTCGGGTTGCCCTTCCAAGTCTCCCTCTGATCCCAAAAGGAAGTCTTCTTCCTCCAGGGATTCTCCTGCCAAAAAGCAGAGTCTCTCACATTGCAGTTCACCTGATCAGAGTCCAGCCTCTTTGGCTTCGGATCCAGGCTGTTCTGTTTCTAGAGCCTCAGCTCTAGAACCTTGGACCCTCAGAGGCCCTCTGATCTGATCCGACATACACAGCCTTCGGATCCACCTACAGTATCAACTGCTCCTTCAGATACACCCAGGCCTTCGGATCTGATGGTTTTGTCAGATCCGATCGTTATCAAGATTTCCCTGTCCAGGTCCAGAAGCTCTGATCCGAGAAGCACAAGTCTGTCTCCCTCCCGAGACCACAGGCATCGGGACATTCCTCCATCTCTTCCAGATCCACCAGGAGCTTGCTTCCCTCAGACATGGATAGGATGATGAGGAGCTTTCTCAAAGCCCAAATCGAGTTGAGCTTGTAGCCAAACCCTGCTGAGTTGCCAAGGGGATCCTCTCCATCCACGGGACTCTTCTCTCGTCATCCGACCCATCTGGGTTTGTACCCTCAGGATCAGAGAATTCCCTGTGAGAGGCCGGCAGTGTCTGGCACATCTTTCCTTCCCACACTGTCAGGGTCCGTGACAGGCTTGGTTCCATTCCCTTGGAAATGACTGTTGCTTACCAGGGTGTGGGGTCAACCCTTAAGTTTCCAGAGAGTTCCCTCCCTCTGGGAGGCTCCGCACTTGACAACTTGGGGTTGATATCGTCTGGAGACAGTGCTGCGTCGTGGTCCCCCCTTCCATCATGAGTGTCTGCCATTATTGGGTGGAGGGGGGTTTCAGCCAGTCCATCGGCCTTCCGGGCGGTAGAGAGGACCTCCTCCGGCTGCGCAGCTACCTCTCCTTCAGTTCTGTGTCCTTCGCAGCCCCTCTCCACGTTGGGTGGCAAGACCTCATCATCCTTCCAGGGTTAGCCTTCCCATGAGTGCCTTCAGATGGGCATTACCCCCCTCTTCCGAGTCCTCTCCAGACCCCCACCATGGTGGAACCTCCTCGGAAGAGGACTTGCAAGAGGAGGCACTTGGGACTTCCCTAGAAAGCCCCTCATTGAGGAAACAGATTTTGAGGAATGAGATGGGTCCCCCAGCCGTCTGTCTCAGGAAATGTCCTTTGGGGACTTCCCCGAGATCCTAAAGCAAAGAGGTGATTGGTCTCCCACCAGCCTGTCTTCAGAAGAATCTGTGTTTTTTGAAGGCCTTCGGAATGGGTCCATCTTCTACTTGGGGGTGTCTCCCCCTACTGATGAGCTAGTACAAATAATTACTGACAGGAGGCGTGGAAGGAGACAGACACAGTGTAACCAGTTCCCAAGAAGACTGACAGATTTCTAAGTCTCCCCAAGGATAAGGCCTTTTGGAGCAAGGGCATACCCGTTAATATTTTTGTAGTGGCCTCAGCTACCAAGAAGGAGCTCGCTGATCAGAGTTCCACAGTCCATCCCCCAAACAGGGAGTCTTTGGCAGTTGACCATTTTGGAAAGTGCATGTTTGCTTCAGCTACATTCGGACTGCGAGCAACCAACTACATGGTGCACTTTTTGCAGCTGCAAAGGATTTGGTATCGAAGCTCTCCACTTCCCTTTCTGAGTTGCTGCCTCCAGAGAGTCTCAAATTGGTCTCTTCGAAGCTCTCCACTCTAACTTCCCTGGGTAATGCTTTAATGAGGCTGATCTCCAGTGCGGTGGAGGCCACCGCTGAAGTGGCGGGCACAGGTATTGCATCAGGCAGCATACCTGACTTCACCTTTCTGACTTTGCGGAACCCTTTAAGGTATCCATCACTAACGCCCCTTTTGATGGGTCAACTTTGTTTGGTCCTTCCTTCAAAGAGACTTTAACCCACAGTGAGCAGGAAGGAAAGACGCTGTCTGCGGTGGAGATCAAGTTCTCTACACCCAAAGATCCTTTTCCAAAAATCAGAGGGATAGTAAGAAACTTGGTTCCATAGGTCTCCATCTTCCTTCCAGGATGCTCTTCAGGAATACTCTTCATCTGGCCGGGGCAGGGGATTTGACAGCAGATGCCGCCCCAGAGGCAGAGGGGGTCAACAGAACCAGGGCACCTGGGAACCCTTCTCGGAGAAGCCCCTCAGTGCTCAAGAAGCAATGCCAGCTGTCCTGCCCTGGAGGCAGTCAGGGGTCCACTCTCCCTCCACCCACTAGCCTAGACAAGTAGCACGTCAAATTGGTGGGTGCTAAAGATCATTTCCAGGGGTTACATCATCCCCTTTTTTCAGCCCCCTCCAGTTCAAATTTCACTCCTGGAAGTTCCACTCCACCAGAGGGAGTTGGCCCTTTTGGACAACAAGGGTCAGGAACTTACTTGCATCTTTTTGGTGCCCAAGAAAACCGGGGACCTGCATCCCATTTTGGACCTCGGCAAACTAAACCTGTCGGTCAAGAAGTCCAAGTTTCGGATGATCACTGTTCAGTCTATTCTGCCTCTTCTGCTCAAAGACGACTGGATGTGCTCGGTAGATCTCAAGGATGCATAATATCATCAAAATTGACAGACACTCCAAGAGATACCTGTGCTTTTGGCTAGGGGCCAACCACTGTCACTTCAGAACCCTGCCGTTTGGATTCACTACAGCCCCCCAGGTGTTTACCAAATGCATGGCAATGGTGACAGTTCATCTCTGGCTGCAAAGTTTCCAGGTCTTCCCATACCTGGAGGATTGGCTCCTCACAGCCCCCACTTTGCATCAACTCTCTACGGCCACAGATGATACTCTGTCTCTTTCAGAATCTAGGTATCACCGTCAACCTGCCCAAATCCTATCTTTCCCCATGTCAGAACCTGGAATCTGGGGGTCCTTCTGGAAACGGTGTCAGAGACTGCAGCACTTCCCCTACACAGAGTTCAGATCATTCGGGACCAGATCCATCAGTTGCTAGATCTGGATCATCCCTCAGTCCACTTGATCTTGCAAGCACTAGGTTCGATGGCGGCGGCAGTCCAGTTAGTACCTCTCACCAGATATGATATATGAGGGTTCTGCAATGGACCCTGTCAGGTACAGTGATCACCTCAGTTTCACCCTATGTCCATGACCATCAGGATTTCTCAGGTGTGCAGACGTCATCTTGCTTGGTGCCTGCAAGTTCAGAATCTGATAGTAAGCAGACCCTTCTGACTTCCCCAACCTGAGGCCACTGTGACAATGGACGCCCCCTATTGGGGTGGGGGGCATTTTCAGGGAAGGACGGTTAAAAGCACATTGGTCCCCCTTGGAGACCAAGTTGCACATAAATGTCCTGGAGATCAGAGCAGTCCTTCTAACATGGCAAGCCTTCCAGGACTGTCTCCCTCTCGGGACTGTAGCAATTCAAGCAGACAACATGGCGGTGGTCTGGTACATCAGCAAGCAGGGGGGAACACAGTCTTATCCACTGTGCAGAGAGGCCATGAGAATGTGGGCATGAGAATGTGGGAATGGGCAATGTTTCCCAGGTGTTTTCTTCTTGCAGTGCACATTCCCGGCAGTTCCAACGTGTTAGCGACAAAATGGGCAGATCTATCCTGAGTACTCACAAGTGGTTCCTGAATCCGTCAGTGGCAAGTCAGATATTCGACCATTGGGGGTCTCCCTTGCTGTGATCTTTTTGCCTCCCTGGACAACCACAAATGCAGCATCTACTTCTCCTCTGATCCCCCAATGGGGGAGTCACCCAGGGAAGCTGTGGCTCACAATGCCCATCGGGTCTTCTATATGCTTACTCCCCAACTTCCCTCATCCCCAAAATCTTACAGAAGCCTGTCACCTGAAGACTCGTCTTATCCTCATTGCCCCCTTTTGACCTTGTCAGGTGTGGTTTTGCCCCCTTTTGACCTTGTCAGGTGTGGTTTTCCCTCCTTTGGTCTCATCTGAAATATCTGCCCTGGATATTAGATCCCATTCCAGATCTCATTTCCCATCCTTGGGGGCTTCCTCTTCCCAACCTCCAGTATCTTCGTCTGACCGCATGTTTCCGCCTGTTCCAGTGATCCTTTCCCAGTCCAGGCTTCCCTCTTCAGTTAAGAGTATTATTTTTGCCTCTCAAAAACTTGTCTACCTTTTAGAAAGAGATTTTCTGTTTGGGCTAAACAGCGCAATCTAGATCCCTTTTCAGACCCTATTCTTGACATGTTGTACTTGGCCTCTCTTTTTCACCAAGGGGCCAGATGTTCTTCATGTTTCACTGTTGCAGTCATCACATTTGGTTTATCCCTGCCAGCGTAGCCCTTGGCCGGCCCGAATACCAGAGGCTTAGTATTTCTGCATCTTGTTGCTCTCGGTTCAGGACTGACGTCAGGTTGTCAGTAGTAAGGCAGCCGACGCCATTACATCAGTCTTTCTTGCTGAGGAGCCTGAAGCAGAAGCAGTTTGCACGAGTGCTGGTTGGCCGCTACCTGAGTTTCGTCATCTGAATTGAAGCTGAAGTCTTCTAAAGCGAAGTACCTCATTGGGGGTCCTTTTTTCTTGCTCTAAACTATGTCAGAAAAAATTAACTATTGTCTCGCCTGTGGAAAGAAAATACCACACCGAGACCTTCATTCTTCTGCATCACTTGCTTAGGCCCAGACCATGACATCCCTCCCTGTCGTTTTTGTGCTTTGTTCAACGGAAGAACTATATGTCAGGCCCTTATTGTAGCTAGATATTTTCACTCAGTCCTCGAATTCCGATATGGCTTGGGTAAGCCATCTGACAGCAGATCTTCTGAAAAAACATAAGGATAAAGACAGAGACAGACCGTACAGGTCCAAACCCACCGACCACACTTCCGTTAAGCTAGTTGTCAGTTCTCCCGTCCTTGGTGAGGTGCTTTCGCAGCCCCTGATGCCCACTTTTGTGGATTCGTAGGCCGCTGCTGAGATCCTTTCACAGTCTGGTATGCTGCAAAACTCTTCTTCGACTAAGGAACCTGCGGTTGTCTGTACCTTGGATGGGTCTGGAGCCGCTGAGCAGGCACCGGCCTCTGAGGAAGTACTTCACACTACCGATTCTCAACACAAACAGACAACTTATTTCGTGTCTACCGTTCTTTCAAAAACTGCCGAGTTTCTAAGACCCAGGATATGAACCACGCCCAAGAAACCGACAACCCAATCTCAGACACCTGCTTCCTTGCCTCAGTCTCAAATGCTTAAAATGGCAGAAGACATTATAGTGCTGATCAGGGGAAGGCAAACTGCCCCTTCCAAAAGAAAGAGATCTGTCCCCAGTAGTAGCTTTGTCTGAACAGGATTCTGATGACTCTGATGCATCTGAATATGAAGACATGCAACCCCTCTCTGCTTATGACGATTCTGATGCAGAGGAATCCATTCCTTCAGCCTCTTCAACCAAGGATTTTTCCTTTGGGGGGGAACCCTTCATACTTTAATGGAACATTCCAAATGGGAATGTCAGGACTACCCTCAGTCTAAAAAGAGACTAAGAGAATTTTTAGCCCTACCACAGCACAGACCCCTAGCCATTCCCCCCATCTTGGATGTTGTGGATGATGTTTTCCTGGAATCCAGTTTGACTCCTGACACCCTCCCTCCTGCACCCAGCAAACCTGGCAGGTATTATAGAGAGTCCCTGACTCTCACAAATGGATCGCCCATTGCATTCATTTCTGCTACAAGCACCATAGGAAACCTACCCCACAGTAGATAAGATCACATTCCACCAGGGCTGCATCTACCTCTATGGCATTTCTCTGAAGAGTCCCTACCAGGGATGTCCTGGAAGCTGCTACATGGAGCTCTGTACATACCTTCAACAAGCTTTACCACCTGCTTATCTTTTCTAAATCCAGAGCTGGATTTGCCACAGCAGTCATGCTGGGCTTAATAGCTGGCCCTAATGCTCTTTAACTACCTCCTCCCTTCCTCAGCTTTGGGAATCATCCCAAATGTGATGACTGGAAAAGTGAAACACGAAGAACATAGTACAGTTGTGTACACTTAGCATAAATGTAGATGTTCGAGTGTATTCACTGTTGCAGTCCTGGTTACCCTCGCTCCAACCCCCTGACTTCTCTTGGATCTACCTTTCCTTCTTGTTTGGTATATATATTTTTTCATGTGTATTTGCTTTTTGATGGGGGTGTACCATACCATATAATTGCTTCCTATTGTGAGGGCACCTGACATCTGGGGCAAGAAAAACTGATGTAATGGCATCAGCTGCACATTTTATACCCCTGACTACCTGACGTCATGGAAGAAGCAACAGCATCCGATGCAGAACTACGAAGACTCTGGTATTCAGGCCAGCTGAGGGCTACCTACAGGCAGATAACCCAAATGTGCTGACTGCAACAGTGAATACACTTGAACATCTACATTTATGGTAAGTGCACACAACTGTACTTTGCATTTACTCCCCTTTCTTAAAATACGTACGTACGTGCATGTGCGTGTGTGTGTGCGTGCATATGTGTGTGATGCTGAGAGAGAGAGAGAGAGAGAAGTAGGTATGAATAAGCTGGCAATAAACTCTTGCATAACTAGATGAACTGCCAACTGGCTCACAGGATGCATGAGATCAAAATAGGGGAGGCTACTTCTAGAAAGGAGACCAGTCAGCAATAGAGTCCCACAGGATTCGATGCTGAGATTTTTCCTGTTTGACATCTACTTCTCTGAAGTAAAAGCCAATACCAAAGGGCTTTGGCTGACTACATTTGAGATGACTGCGAGCTAGGAGGAGTTATTGAATCCCCAAATAACTTAACCTTCATGTAGGAAGGTTTGTCCCAAACAGTAACTGATGCCAGAATCATGAATTGAAAATACATTATCATATTCTTTGGAAGGTCGTCTACCCCAGGGAACTACCAAACAAACAGTAGCCTCCTGAAAGTTGACTCAGTTGTTTGGCATTTGGGACCTTGTGTGGACAGTGATCTGTCTTTCAACCAGCATGTATCATAACGTAGTCTTTCTATATTGCACAGCTTATGAGCAAATTTATTGTGACTACATCTTGAGATGTTATTGCCCCCCTTTACAAAGCCCTCATTAGGTCAGTCATTTTGTATAATGCCCACTTTGTCATGTGTCTGTCCAAACGTGCAACAACTGGAATACCCACAGAGTACAAGTCCTAAACAGTAGGTCTTGCATGGACCACCTCAAAGCCTTATTATAATTGGTATGCTACAGACTGCTAAGAGGTGACCTGTGTCTGGCATACAAGGCATCCTCCAACCCAGTACATCACTTACTGAACATCAGCAAGTCAAATAGCATCAGAAATATTCAGTCCAGGTATCTAAACAGAATGTACCCCAGGATTTCCCCTTGTGACAGTAATGGGTAGAGTCAGTTCCAAAATGCTGCTTCCCTTACATAGGTCCCCTCCAGTTATCTATGGTATGATCACAGTTATTCTCACTATGATTACTGTACAGTCATCAGCCATGGGATGGGGAAGACCAATCAGGAAATGTTAATTCATGTACCAAAAGGGAAACTGACTAAGCTTAAAATGTCCTCCAGGTACACCTATGTTGAGGAAATAACTGTTTTTAAAAAATTGCCCTTTTTAGATCACAAAGTGCCCCTCTCACCCACCGACCCCCTCCCCTCAGCCTTCAACGGCTTCCGGCGGCTAGGTGTTTTACCTACAGTTGCACCTCCACTTTCATTTTAATTGACAAGTGCTGTTCATATTGCTAATTCAACTACCAGTACAGCCTTTTCTGTTTTCACAGCTAATCCTTCAGAGGCTGAACACTTTGTGTGAAAGTATCCTTTTTAAATTTAAACCGTGGAAAGGAAAAAAAAAACTTTGTGCTGCTGATTTGATGAAATCCTGATGCTCAAGACAAAAGTACTCACCAAGCAGAGTTTGTTTCTCAGACAGAAACTACAAGCTTTTAATGTATTTATTATGCATGTGTGCGTTTATACACACACGCGCGCACACAAACACACACACACACACACACACACACACACATGTATATTTTAGATTCTAAAACAACAAGGAGGAAGTCCACAGAGAAAAGCTAAATAGGCAAAAACAGCAAAAAAGACCGAGGCAGTTCAGTGTCCTTTCTGTGTGATACCTTAGGCCGCATTTGAGGAAGGCCTTTAAGAAACTTAAGTGTTCCAATTCATGTCTTTTGGCTACCAACTGACTTATAAGTCTTTATTGATTTTTGATTATTGCACACAGGAAGCCTTTTCCTCTGTTGAAACATGGTTATCCGATGCCCAATTAATACTCAACCCAAACAAAACTAAACTACTCATCTTCCAACCCACCAAACAAACTCAAAACAACTCTCACTTTAGCATCACAGCAAAAGACAACACCACTATATACCCAACTGAACACACCAAATTGCTAGGAGTGGAAATAGACAATAAACTAAAATTTGACATTCACATATCCATGACCATAAAAAAAGTCCACAAAAAACTAGGAGCATTATACAGAAATAAACAATTTCTCACCAAAGCAGCAAAGATTTCAGTAGCAAATTCCCACCTTATCTCCACCCTACTTTATGCCTCTCCAGTATATACCAACCTAAGGCAGTGTGATCTAAACAAGCTAGAGACCTGCTACAACAAAATCGCAAAATTCGCCACAGGGGCATCCTACCGTAGTCACCACTGTCTCTCACTTGCTGAACTGGGCTGGCTTGAACTCCCTCACCTCCTTCAGTGGTATCAACTCTCACTCACCCACAAACTAGTAAACCATCCACTAAATGTCCCATCCCTCCAGAATCTACTCCAAACCTATCGCACCACCAGACCACTAAGATCCAGCAACAAAAACCACTTGCAGATCACTAAAGCCAGTAACTCTGCTGGTGAAGCACTATTCTCTTGTGCCATAGCCAAATTATGGAACTCACTCCCACCCACAATTACCTCCGTACCATCATGCACCAACTTCAAAACTTTATTAAAAGCGCACCTAAAAACATGCTGGCTATGCCCTTGCAACTCCCACTCTAATATCATCCACCCCATCCAACTACTACCTTTATTTCACCTCCTCTAACTACCTTGATTATAGCAAGCTCAGATGCTCATAAGCCTAGTACTTATTATACAGCAGGAACTTCTCATTGTTACATTTGTTAATGCCTGTTATGTACTTCACAGATGAAGATTCTAGTCTACTGAGGTACTATGTTCTTCATCTGTAAATATGTTGTAAGTAATTTCTATGTTAAATTGTTAATCACTATGTAATCCAATGTGACTACTGTCTGTTTATTTTACTGCGGAGCTCTTCTCCCCGGGCCTCCGCTGAAAATGGACCCACGTCCAGTCGAGCACTCCCAGTCAACAAATTTAAATAAATAAATAAATAAAATAAATAAAATTGATGCATTCAGAACAGGAAAGTAACCAAGTTTAGCTATAGACTTGATAAGTTTTGCCCTTTTAATGGGCTCCGCAGTACAGCACAAGTGGATAGTTTTGGCTGTCTCTGAAAGAACTTGGCTTATAAAAAGCTTGCCCTCAGTAATAGTAGTGGTACCTGCAATATTTCCCAAATAATAACCAAAGCAGTGAGGAATAAGGTCACACAGAAGACACATTGACAAAAAAAAAGACCCAGACAAACTTGAATTCCCACTGTGTAATACCTTAAACTTGTTTTGAAGGATGCCCATGATAAATATACAGATGATGCACTGAGGGCTTACAGCTGTTCCATTTTATTTATGTTTATTTATTGGCATTTGTTTACTGGGAGAATCCACTGGACTAGGGTAACCCATTTTCAGTGGAGGGCTGTGGAGAAAAAGCTCCAACAGAGAAAGAGGTACAAATTACATATAGTTCCAAGTAAATCACCATAAATGAGTACAAATTATTTGGTTGTGAATTATACCACATAATTACATGCCACATGATAAAACAAGAAAGAACCTACAGAAAATAATATACAATTTCAGAGTTAACATAGGGATTCAAACAAGGTTTTTGCCAAGACATGAAAGGGAAGGTTTGAAGAAAGAATAAAGAGAAATATGAGGAAGGAGCCAGTGTTGCACAGAGCAAGCACTCAGAAACAAAGGAATATGACATTATGTTCACAGGGTGGCAGAAAAGAGCATAGTGCATGTAGGAAAGGGGAAGGAAGAAAAGAGAAGTAGGAGAGAAAGAGGGAGGTAGAGATGGATTTGAGAAAGCTAATGACAGTGAATAGAGAGGGGGGGATAGAGAGGGAGGTAAGGAGGAAGACTGGGGAGGGAGAGTTACTTTAGTTAGAGAAGAGAAAGATAATAAAGGCAGTAGGTCTATATTAGATAACCGAAAGTTATCTTATGCGAACGCTGACATGAGCGAAAATGCCGGGAATTGAAAGGGTGTTTGTGGGGTCATGTGAGGAGTGGGATATTTGCCCTTTCCTCACTGCAGTGCGATCTCGGAGTTGGAATATATAATTAGCGGGGGGCACAGCCCCCACAATACCAAGTTTGATTACCAGCATTTACGCTCATGTGAGCATTTGCTAAAGATATCTTTCGGTTATCTAATATAGACCCAAAGGCAATGTATGGGGAGAGGAGAGTGGGAAGTAAGGAAGAAGGAGGAGGAGGAGGATGGAATGGTTATTTAGAGAAGTAGAGAGAAGTGGGGAAGGAAGGAGGTAAGGGAAGAGGAGAAGTTATGTTCCAGAGTTCTGTGGGTAGAGTTATGTAATGCCAGGTTGCATAATACAACAATTACATAACCACTTGGAGAGAAGGTAGTTATGTTGAGCAGTTTTAAAGTTGGTAGGGCATTGCTGTAGCTGGATAGAGGGAGTAGGTTATTCCAGATCTTGGTAACAGGAGTACAAGAATTTACCTGCTGAAAGTTTGGGTTTATAAGTTTGGAGAAGGAATTGGTGTTCAGATCATAGACTTTTAACTGGGTTGTATAGGGAGAGAAGGGAACTGAGAGCAGGGCAGTCATGGGGCATGTAGATCAGTTTGTGTGATAGTGAGCTATAGGAGTAGCTGATAGTGTGGGAGTTCTAACCATTGTAATTCTTTTAGGGCTATATGGTGGTGTGTAGAGTGGCAGCTATTAGCGAATTTAGCATTTTTGATATAGCATGATTCTAGTTTTGAGACCAGAGAAGATTGTAGGTTGGTTAGGATGGGAGGACCGTAAGTTAGAGATGGCAAAAGATAAAAAAGAGCTAGAGTTCGTTGGATGGGGGTGGGGGTGGGGGGTGGGGGTGGGGGCACTTGTTATGCCTGTAGAGAAGCCCAAGTTTTTGTGAATTTTGTTGGTTATTTTGAATGCGAAGATGGAATTTGAGGCTATCATCAATTATTACTCCCAGCAGTTTGGTATGGGTCACTAACTCG